>NC_088397.1:28022679-28170179 GCF_034236695.1 Oncorhynchus nerka | reverse complement strand
GAATCTAACCAAGGTCTGTAGTGATGCCTCTAGCACTGAGATGCAGTGCCTTAGACCGCTGCTCCACTCACTCTACCCCAGACACTTATAAGAAATCCGACGAACCATCAAACAGGCAAAGCTTCAATACAGGACTAAGATTGAATCCTACTACACCAGCTCCGATGCTCGTCGAATGCGGCTGGGCTTGCAAACTATTACAGACTACAAATGGAAGCAAAGTTGCAAGCTGCCTAGTGACACAAGCTTACCAGACAAACTAAATGACTTCTAAGCACTCTTTGAGGCAAGCAACACTGAAGCATGCATAAGAGCACCAGCTGTTCCGGATGACTGTGTGATCATGCTCTCCGTAGCCGATGTGAGTAAGATCTTTAAACAGTTCAACATTCACAAGGCCGCAGGGCCAGATGAATTACCAGGACGTGTACACCGAGCATGTGCTGACCAACTGGCAAGTGTCTTCACTGACATTTTCAACCTCTCCCTGTCTGAGTCTGTAATAGCAACATGTTTCAAGCAGGCCACCATAATCCCTGTGCCCAAGAACACCAAGGTAACCTGCCTAAATGACTACAGACCCGTAGCACTCACATCGGTAGCCATGAAGTGCTTTGAAAGGCTGGTCATGGCTCACATCAACACCATTATCCCAGAAACCCTAGGTCCACTCCAATTTGCATACCACCACAAAGATCCACAGATGACACAATCTCTATTGCACTCCACACTGCCCTTACCCACCTGGACAAAAGGAACACCTACGTGAGAATGCTATTCATTAACTACAGCTCAGCGTTCAACTCCATAGTGTCCTTAAATCAAATTAAATGTATTTATATAGCCCTTCTTACATCAGCTGATATTTATTTTATATAACTTTATTTAACCAGGCAAGTCAGTTAAGAACACATTCTTATTTTCAATGACGGCCTGGGAACAGTGGGTTAACTGCCTGTTCAGGGGCAGAACGACAGATTTGTACCTTGTCAGAAACCCAGCCTAAAACCCAGCCTAAAACCCCAAACAGAAAGCAATGCAGGTGTAGAAGCATGGTGGCTAGGAAAAACTCCCTAGAAAGGCCAAAACCTAGGAAGAAACCTAGAGAGGAACCAGGCTATGAGGGGTGGCCAGTCCTCTTCTGGCTGTGCCAGGTGGAAATTATAAGAGAACATGGCCAAGATGTTCAAATGTTCATAAATGACCAGCATGGTCAAATAATAATAATCACAGTAGTTGTCGAGGGTGCAACAAGTCAGCACCTCAGGAGTAAATGTCAGTTGGCTTTTCATAGCCTATCATTGAGAGTATCTCTACTGCTCCTGCTGTCTCTAGAGAGTTGAAAACAGCAGGTCTGGGACAGGCTTAAAGCTCATCACTAAACTAAGGACCCTGGGACTAAACACCTACCTCTGCAACTGGATTCTGGACTTCCTGACGGGATGTCCCCAGGTGGTATGGGTAGGTAACAACAACCTGTCGTGCCAAATAATGTCCCCCGGCCAAATAGTGTCCCCCTCTATGTCACAATGGGATTCGATAAACTATTAGCATCCATTGCTATATCAACGGTGTGATGACCTAATGATTAGAATTTTGGAGATCATTACAGCCTAAATTACTTTATTTTCATCATCGCTATGCAAACCAGGCTGATGTCTGTGACAATCTCAAAGTTCTGTATAGCTAATAAAATGAAAACATTAATTAACTACTTTTTGGTCCCTTGTTAACATTACATGAAATCCATGTCTTAAACGTTGTTACGTGTCTGAAATGGCAACGAAAACGTGTCATCTGCTTGACACACTAAAGTGACTTACCTTACAGATCACGAAGTCAGCTAATTTCCACTCCATTCGTATGCAAATGTGTTTGATTCATACCCAGCTTGACTGGCTGTCATGTTTTTAATGTAACCTGCCCTTCCCTTGTCTACACTGAAATCATCTAATTTCACTACTCCTCTATTATGATTATTTATTTGTTCTATCTCGCATAGCTCATTAGTACATTTGTGTGGTTGAATATATATGTATGTATTGTAGGTCCTAGGATACAACAATGAATAATGAGGAACAAATAAATACCGTACAACTTACAATGATGAACACCTTGTGAAACAGCTGTGAAAACCATCCTGGCAATATTTAAGATTTGAATACATCAAATTTGATAGTTGTTTGAAACAGTTGTGTCATTTCATTTATTTTCACAGGTTTTTGGGGGGGTACACTCACATGGCAATCAGACTGAAATACATCATTCTGGTGTGTGGACTAAAGAGGTGGCTGCTGTGTGGTTGGGAGGTTCTCCCTGTCACTTGTTCTCAACAGGCAGTCTAGGAAGGGGGATTTGAAGAGGGAGACTGCAAAGTCCAGGCATTGCGGCTCTCTTTGTTCTGAGTGCTAGTGGTTTTTAGTTCATCTATGTATCTCACATATTATATGCCCAGGGTGATATGGCTAGCAAACTTTATTAGCAGATAATGACAATAACTGTAGCTTTAGATAATGTAATGAGATGGAGGGGATGGGATGAGTGGGCAGATTGTTGGGCAATCAGACGTCACTACATGCAGAATTTCGTCTGGAGGGAGAGAAGAGAAAGAGTTAAAGGATGAGGAAACAGACAGAATCAAGAGATGCTCGATCAACTGCTGCAGCTAGTTTTTCCAGTCACGTGTCCTCGACAGGCAGCCAGTCTCAGTCAGGGGTTCAATAACATGGGCCTGGTTTATTTGGAAGCTCTCTCACCATGTCAAGGTATAGGCCGAGAGAAGGATTTTGTTTTTAATTAAGGACTTTAACACCCGACTCTATCTTTGTAGTGTTTGACCTGATGGGGCTTGGATAGGTGCAGCAATATGGTGATGACTCAACCCTGCTGTGTATTGGACTCTGGTATACTTCTGCCATATTACATACACAAATCTAGAACCTCCAGATATGTAAACACTAACTAGAAACCAATGTCCAATTCCATACCAAACCTGACCTAAAAATTTGATTTGGTTAAGGAGAGATTAATGGTTAGGGAGAAGGGGTTAAGGACCAGTAAGGAACTGGGCAACTGAACTGTCAGTTGTGAGAGAAATTCTGGGGTTGTGTTCTGACCACTGGAGTCATACTCCTTAACAGTACCTACCTGGCAGCGAAGGCTACTTACCGTGACGGAGTAGTTAGCCTTGAGATTGACTATCTGGACAAACCCCTGGGCCAGTGTTGGTACTGCTGACAGCATGGCGATGCCGCCCACCATGAGGCCTCCTACTTCTGGATGCTGCACCTGCAAAAGAGCTTGAGCATGATCAACTATAAAATAGTCTAACCAGGAGTGTGACGGAACAGTTGGAAGTGTCCAACTGCTCCAACTGGAGAAGATAGTTGGCTTCCACCGAGGTAACCCTTATGAAGACATAAAGAGAAAAATGCTAGGAAAACTAAAACTAGCTTCAGGTTATTTTGTGTGCAAATTCAAATGGTTATGAGATTTTTTTATATTTCATCAACCCTGACGGATGATGACCCCAGCTAGGAGCGAAAGAGCAGCAAGGTTTCCCAGGTCTCGACTTCCTTTCGTCCTTCAACCAAACCAAGTCATTCGCCCGGATGTCGAAGCACTTGGTCCCCTTCTCGATTCTCCTCCGGTAGCTCTCCTTCTGCTTATCCTGCACCTTGTTGATGTTCAGTCTCACCTTGATAACAGAAATAAATGCAAATATATTTCATAATAAAATGTCCAACATGCATCTCTGTCAGCATGGCCTCCTTCTCCTTAGTGAAAATCACCCTCCTGTGTGGCTGGCCATCCTTCCCATGTAGGTTCATGTGATAGACTTGTCTTCCAACTTGTTAGGCAAAGTAAATTCGCACTGCTGTTTCTCTTTCTCCATCTCTCTTCCATCACTCTCTCCCCCTCTGTCACTTTCTTCCTCTACCTCTTTCTGTATGGGTCTCTCTGTCACCTAGTGACACCTAGTTAAGGGCAGTTGGAGTTACCATAATTGTTTACACCTATCCATTTGATTGATTAGGGTTGACTTATAGCTAGATACCTCACTGTGATAGCTGTATAGCTAGCGACATGTAGATGACCAACACAAATTGTATTTGTCACATGCGCAGAATACAGTGAAATGCTTACTTACAAGCCCTTAACCAACAATGCAGTTTAATGAAAATAAGAGATAAGAATAACAAATAATTAAAGAGCAGTAGTAAATAAAAATAGCGTGGGGTACCGGTACAGAGTCAATTTCAATGTGCAGGGGCACCGGTGTCGAGGTAATATGTACATGTAGGTATAGTTATTAAATTGGCTATGCATAGATAATAAACAGAGAGTAGCAGCAGCGTTCCGGGAGGGGGAGGGCAATGCAAATAGTCTGGGTAGCAATTTGCTTAGCTGTTTAGGAGTCTTATGGCTTGGGGGTACAAGCTATTTTAGATGCCTCTTGAATCTAGACTTGGCACTCTGGTACCGCTTGCTGTGCGGTAGAAGAGAGAACAGTCTATGACTAGGGTGGCTGGAGTCTTTCACTTTGACTGGAGTCTTTTTTTTTACATCGCCTGGTATAGAGGTCCTTGGATGGCAAGAAGCTTGGCCCCGGTGATATACTGGGCCATAGGAACTACCCTCTGTAGTGCCTTGTGGTAGGAGGCCGAGCAGTTGCCATACCAGGCAGTGATGCAACCCGTCAGGATGCTCTCGATGGTGCAACTGTAAAACGTTTGAGGATCTGAGGACCCATGCTAAATCTTTTCAGTCTCCTGAGGGGGAATAGGTTTTGACGTACCCTCTTCACGACAGTCTTGGTGTGCTTGTTAGTTTGTTGGTGATGTGGACGCCAAGGAACGTCAAGCTCTCAACCTGCTCCACTACAGCCCTGTTGATGAGAATGGGGGTGTGCTCGGTCCTCTTTTTCCTGTAGTCCACAATCATCTCCTTTGTCTTGATCATGTTGAGGGAGAGGTTGTTGTCCTTGCACCACACAGTCAGGTCTCTGACCTCCTCCCTACATGCTGTCTCATCGTTGTCGGTGATCAGGCTGTTACGCACACCTCTTGGAGGAAGGAACGCAACACCCTGCTACACAAGAGGTATGTGACTGTAGGTGTGGGTAAGGATGACAGAGGCAGAGAAAATTACCGGTAACAGGGAATTTATTCTTCCTTCACACGGTCATTTGGGGAAAAGGGGCTGGATGGAACCAAATCAAAGAAAGTTACATTTAAAGAGCCCCCTCTCCTACCTTAACTACCTTCCCACTACTTACTTATTCTTAACGCCACCTGGCGCGCTAACCAAAATACAGGGGGTGGTCCGCCCAGGTCTTACCTAGGGTGCATAGACAGAGTACATACTACTGGTATATGTATACCCGCAGGCCTCTTGCCTAAACACTCCCAAGGTGCCTTCCCCGTCCCCCCTGGGACCAAAAACAGAATAATTACTAACGTAAAGTGAAAAGTTTCAATAATCGAAAACACAGTCCTTTTGACATACACATACCTCTCCAGGACCAGCTACAAGATACTTTACAACAAATTATACAGACCAACAACAAAATGCAGAACATACAAATAAGCTCTCTCCTAAAAAAGGAACACTGGCTTTTCAAGCTGCAGAAGGAGTTGGTAATTGAAGACAGCTGTATCCCCTGACGAGAGGGTGGGGTCAGAGCTCCAATTGGCATTGGGGACGACCAATCAGCTGCTTTGGAATCCAGGAAGCCATTTCCTGAAATAAACACATATATATATGTGGGGCAAAAAAGTATTTAGTCAGCCATCAATTGTGCAAGTTCTCCCACTTAAAAAGATGAGAGAGGCCTGTAATTTTCATCATAGGTACACTTCAACTATGACAGACAAAATGAGAAAAAAAAATCCAGAAAATCACATTGGGGGATTTTTAATGAATTTATTTGCAAATTATGGTGGAAAATAAGTATTTAGTCAATAACAAAAGTTTATCTCAATACTTTGTTATATACCCTTTGTTGGCAATGACAGAGGTCAAACATTTTCTGTAGGTCTTCACAAGGTTTTCACACACTGTTGCTGGTATTTTGGCCCATTCCTCAATGCAGATCTCCTATAGAGCAGTGATGTTTTGGGGCTGTTGCTGGGCAACACGGACTTTCAACTCCCTCCAAAGATTTTCTATGGGGTTGAGATCTGGAGACTGGCTAGGCCACTCCAGGACCTTGAAATGCTTCTTACGAAGCCACTCCTTCGTTGCCCGGGCGGTGTGTTTGGGATCATTGTCATGCTGAAAGACCCAGCCACGTTTCATCTTCAATGCCCTTGCTGATGGAAGGAGGTTTTCACTCAAAATCTCACGATACATGGCCCCATTCATTCTTTCCTTTACACGGATCAGTCGTCCTGGTCCCTTTGCAGAAAAACAGCCCCAAAGCACGATGTTTCCATCCCCATGCTTCAGAGTAGGTATGGTGTGGATGCAACTCAGCATTCTTTGTCCTCCAAACACGACGAGTTGAGTTTTTACCAAAAAGTTATATTTTGGTTTCATCTGACCATATGACATTCTCCCAATCTTCTTCTAGATCATCCAAATGCTATCTAGCAAACTTCAGACGGGACTGGACATGTACTGGCTTAAGCAGGGGGACACGTCTGGCACTGCAGGATTTGAGTCCCTGGCGGCGTAGTGTGTTACTGATGGTAGGCTTTGTTACTTTGGTCCCAGCTCTCTGCAGGTCATTCACTAGGTCCCCCTGTGTGGTTCTGGGATTTTTGCTCACCGTTCTGGTGATAATTTTGACCCCACGGGGTGAGATCTTGCGTGGAGCCCCAGATCGAGGGAGATTATCAGTGGTCTTGTATGTCTTCCTTTTCCTAATAATTGCTCCCACAGGTGATTTCTTCAAACCTAGCTGCTTACCTATTGCAGATTCAGTCTTCCCAGCATGGTGCAGGTCTACAATTTTGTTTCTGGTGTCCTTTGACAGCTCTTTGGTCTTGGCCATAGTGGAGTTTGGAGTGTGACTGTTTGAGGTTGTGGACTGGTGTCTTTTATACTGATAACAAGTTCAAACAGGTGCCATTAATACAGGTAACGAGTGGAGGACAGAGGAGCCTCTTAAAGAAGAAGTTACAGGTCTGTGAGAGCCAGAAATCTTGCTTGTTTGTAGGTGACCAAATACTTATTTTCCACCATAACACCTGGGGGTGGCCCGTCAGGAAGTCCAGGATCCAGTTGCAGAGGGAGGTGTTTAGTCCCAGGGTCCTTAGCTTAGTGATGAGCTTTAAGGGCACTATGGTGTTGAACGCTGAGCTGTAGTTAATGAATGACATTCTCACATAGGTGTTCCTTTTGTCCAGGTGTGAAAGGGCAGTGTGGAGTGCAATAGATATTGCATAATCTGTGAATCTGTTTGCGTGGTATGCAAATTGGAGTGGGTGTAGGGTTTCTGGGATAATGATGTTGATGTGAGCCATGACCAGCCTTTCAAAGCATTTTATGGCTACAGACGTGAGTTCCATGGGTCAGTAGTCATTTAGGCAGGTTACCTTAGTGTTCTTGGAAACAGGGACTATGATTGTCTGCTTGAAACATGTTGGCATTACAGACTCAGACAGGAAGAGGTTGAAAATGTCAGTGAGGACACTTGCCAGTTGGTCAGCGTATGCTTGGAGTACACATCCTGGTAATCCGTCTGACCCTGCGCCCTTGTGCATGTTGAACAGTTTGAGGGTCTTACTCACAACGGCTGCGGAGAGCATGATCACACAGTCGTCTGGAACAGCTGATGCTCTCATGCATGTTTCAGTGTTAATTGCCTCGCAGCGAGTATAGAAGTTATTTAGCCCGTCTGGTAGGCTCGTGTAACTAGGCAGCTCTCGGCTGTGCTTCCCTTTGTAGTCTGTAATGATTTGCAAGCCCTGCCACATCTGACAAGGGTCGGAGCTAGTGTAGTACAATTCGATCTTAATCCTGTATTGATGCTTTGCCTGTTTGAGGGTTTGTCAGAGGGCATAGCGGATTTCTTGTAAGCTTCCGGGATACAGTCCCGCAGCTCTAGCCTTTAGCTCAATGCAAATGCTCAGTGAAAATGTTGCTGTAATCTATGACTTCTGGTTGGGGTATGTACGTACAGTCACTGTGGGGACAACGTCCTCGATGCACTTATTGATAAAGCCAGTGACTGATGTGGTGTACTCCTCAATGCCATCGGAAGAATCCCGGAACATATTCCAGTCTATGCTAGCAAAACAGTCCTGTAGTTTAGCATCTGCTTCATCAAACCACTTTTTTATAGACCGAGTCACTGGTGCTTCCTGCTTTAATTTTTTCTTGTAAGCAGGAATCAGGAGGACAGAATTGTGGTCAGATTTGCCAAATAGAGGGTGAGGGATAGCTTTGTACACTTCTCTGTGTGTGGAGGAAAGGTGGTCTAGATTTTTTTTTCTCTGGTTGTACATTTAACATGCTAATATAAATTAGGTAAAACTGATTTCAGTTTCCCTGCATTAAAGTCCACGGCCACTAGGAGCGCCGCCTCTGGATGAGCGTTTTCCTGTTTGCTTATGGTGGTATACAGGTCATTGAGCATGGTTTTAGTGCCAGCATCGGTCTGTGGTGGTATGTAGACAGCTACGAAAATACTGATGAAAATTCTCTAGGTAGATAGTGTGGTCTACAGCTTATCATGAGATACTCTACCTCAGGCGAGCAAAACCTTGCGACTTCCTTAGATATCATGCAACAGCTGTTGTTCACATATATGCATAGGGCCCCACCCCTTGTCTTACCAGAGGTTACTGTTCTGTCCTGCTGATGGAGTGTATAACCCGCCAGCTGTATGTTCTTAATGTCGTCGTTCAGTCACGACTCGGTGAAACATAAGATAGTACAGTTTTTAATGTCCCGGTAGGATTTATGTGCTTTCAGCTCATCCCATTTATTTTCCAGCGATTGAACATTAGCTAGCAGGATAGAAGGTAAGGGCAGATTAGCCACTCGTCGCCTGATCCTCGCAAGGCACTGTGATCTTTTTCCACAAAATCTCAGTTTCCTTCTGCAGCGAATCACGGGGATCTGGGCCTGGTCGGGTGTCTGTAGTAGTATATCCCTCCCGTCCGACTCATTGAAGAAGAACTCTTCGTCCAGTTTGAGGTGAGTAATCGCAGTTCGGATGTCCAGAATCTCTTTTCGGTCATAAGAGACGGTAGCAGCAACATTATGTACAAAACAAGTTATGAACAAAGCAAAAAAACTATCAAAATAGTATGGTTGGTTAAGAGCCGATAAGACGGCAGCCTTCCCCTCCAGCGCCATCGAATAACGTTAGCTAGATGAAAAATGGTTGTTAAATGGTTGTACATAAATCCTTCCAGTTATATAACAGTAACAGTAATATGAATTAACTGCTTAATGTTAACGTTACCCTGAGTTGTGAATTTCTCTGCCCTCCCTACGAATGTTGTGCCTCTAGTCGAGATCAGTGCTGCCTTCATAGTACTTTGCCTGCTCAGTCCCCTCCTGTACTCCCTGTTCACCCATGACTGCATGGCCAAGCACAACTCCAACACTATCATTAAGTTTTCCGATGACACAACAGTGGTAGGCCTGATCACCGACAATGATGAGACAGCCTATAGGGAGGAGGTCAGAGACCTGGCAGTGTGGTGCCAGGATAACAACCTTTCTCTCAACATGATCAAGGCAAAGGAGATGATCGTACAAGAAAAGGAGGGCCGAACAAGCCCTCATTCCAGGCGGTGTCAGAGAAAGGCCCTAAAATTTGAGTCATTTAAACATACACTTCACATTGGCCATTTAAAAAAAACATGCAAGAGCTGCTTTGAAGCTGACTCTGAGGAGTTGGTTTGAATAAATTAATCTAAACCACACAAGACTTTGTGTTTGGGAAAACAGCCTCCGTTTACATGTTAATATACAGGTAACTGCCAAAATAAAGGAAACACCAACATAAAGTGTCTTAATAGGGCGTTGGGCCACCACAAGCCAGTATAGCTTCACTGCACCTTGATATAGATTCTACAATTGTCTGGAACTCTATGAAGGATGCGACACCATTATTCCATGCGAAATTCCATCATTTGGTATTTTGTTGATGGGTTGTAAAACGCTGTCTAAGGTGCCGCTCCAGAATCTCCCACAAGTGTTCAATTGGGTTGAGATCTGGTGACTTAGACAGCCATGGCATATGGTTTACATCGTTTACATGCTCATCAAAACATTTAGTGACCACTCATGCCCTGTGGATGGTGGCATTGCCCAGCATTTTTATACATGACCCTAAGCATGATGGCATGTTAATTGCTTAATTAACTTAGGGACTACATCTTTGTGGAAGCACCTGCTTTCAATAGGATTTGTGTCCCTCATTTACTCACATGTTTCCATTATTTTGGCAGTTACCAGTATAACATTAATATATACAGTAACATAAGCTTGACATATAAACATTGGATATTTCCTCAGTCACAAAGATGACCTTAAAGAATTATTTTTTCCCAATGAGGGTACAGGTTTGTGTCATGGTGGTAAAAACAGAGGACAAAGGTGGAGGTATCAGGTGAAGGATAAGGCCATCGTTAAAAATATATATTTTGAAGTTAGTTGGTTGCTAGGTTATCATTTTGAAGTTAGTTGGTTGCTAGGTTATTATTTTGAAGTTAGTTGCTAGGTGCTAAAAGTTAAAGAAATATGAGAAATATATTTTAATATTTTAACCATACCGTCTAAACTTTCATTTAAATCCCATATGTTGTCTTCCTTCCTTCCTTCCTTCCTTCCTTCCTTCCTTCCTTCCTTCCTTCCTTCCTTCCTTCCTTCCTTCCTTCCTTCCTTCCTTCCTTCCTTCCTTCCTTCCTTCCTTCCTTCCTTCCTTCCTTCCTCTATCTCTCCCTCTACGTTTCTGCCTCATCTCTCTTGATCCCTCTTATGACCTCTCTAGGGAAGGTCATAGACGTGTTTGGGCATAGAGGGATCACGGTATTAAAACACAGTCATTAATCCTGAACCAGGATGGAGCTGGATAGAGTTGATTATGTTCACAGCAAGGACATTCTTTCCTTATACTAAATAGACTTCCAGTACAGTGTTTACAAGAGCATTCAGCTGTTTACTGTTCATACAAGTGTTTTACACCATTACATGCCATAGACAGAAAATGATATCTGCATTAGCATAAAGAGCAGCAAGGAGGGCTTTCTTCAATGTGTGAACCAACTCCCTCATAGGATAAAAAATAAACAGGTAAAGGTTTTGCGGCCAGGCGTAAAGAGAGAGAGAGAGAGAGAGAGAGAGAGAGAGCGAGAGAGACAGAGAGAGAGAGAGAGAGAGAGAGAGTTGGCGAGAGACCATAGCAGAGTCATATGCAGGTGCATGTGCACACATAGTGTAGTTAGACAGGCAGAAACACAGAGACCCAGTTGGTTGGGTTGAATGGGAACAAGTGTGAAGCCATGCACCATGGGTATAGAACGCTGACAGACTGCGTTGCCGGGTGGTGTGTGTGTTTGTGTTTCCACATGTCCCCAGGAGACCTGTGTTTCAACAGCTAACCTTTTGTTTGCACACCAAACAAGATATCATGTCAATAGAAACACAATGGTCGTCTATTTTCTCTGGTTTATAACTATGGACTTTTGAACCATACAGTATAAAATGATGCAGAGACAACGCTTTTGACATGGAATTTACTTTGATTAAAACATCTCTATACAGAGTATGTCAGTTCACAAAAGGGTGAATTGGAAAGCATAAACACAGTAATACATGCAAATAAACCACTGTGACATAAATAAATGATTGACTAAATGTATGTACACCATTTACAGTACATGAGAGTTGGGACACAATATAACATCTTCAGCATATTAAAACGTAAAATGATGTAACTTTTATATTAACATTTTTTATTAATTAACAGTGACAAGTCATTGTCTATTTGTCGGAGAGAGGGAGGTTGTAATACAAACCATTTCATGCCAGAAACACTAGGATTTTACATGCAAAGCCAAGGTCTCTAAGGAATCTTAATCTACTGTATAACGACTCATATCCACATGCAACATTCAGAAGCATTTCCTCATTGAAGGGTTGGGTGAACTGTTTATTGATAGGCTACTTGTTAGCAATTTATTTAATTGGTAGGGTGTACATACAACAGTAGAGGCATGACTGAGTAGAGTCTGAAAGAGAACACTTCTCCCTTCTGTTGGTGGCCGTTCTCTAGTGTCCTGAGTCTGGGAGGTTAGTTCTGTGCAGTCTGGTCAGCTCTGGTCAGCTGATCTCTCAGTGCCTCTATGTTGTGCTGGTGATGATTCCTGAATCTTAGTCCTGAATGGTCACATTGAGATAGGCCAAACAAGTCAAAATAAGGTCAGGGTTAGGATTGCAAACTTACTGGTAATATGCCAAAATTACAGCATCTTAGGTAATAATGGTAATTAACAGGTCATCTATGGCAATGTATGGTAACTTTGGTAATTTATACTTTAAAAAATGATTCATATATACAGTTTTTTAAATTTGATCTGTGTTCATATTGAGTTACTAGTAGATAGATCATATAGTTAAAGAGAAAATAGCCTAATTAATGAAAAAAGGATCTAATCAATAATGGAATTATATTCAATTAACTTTGTTACTCTTCCAACTAATTACTTTTTCACTACAGCCACCAGTTTGGTGGCAAAACATTTACAATATAGACATATCGACACATTAAAATAAATTCAAGTGTCACGAACGTCATCTTGAAAATGACCGGACCAATGTGCAGAGTGGTGAGCGTACATTATCCTTTATTAAGAATGTTGCCAACAAAACAAGAAACACCAAAAACAAACGTGAATCTGACTAGGGCTATACAGGCCACTAACACAGACAACTACCCACAACTAAGGTGGAAAAACTGGCTGCCTAAGTATGATTCCCAATCAGAGAAAACGATAGACAGCTGTCCCTGATTGAGAACCATACCCGGCCAAAACATAGAAACAGAAAACATAGAATTAAAGAAACTTGAATGCCCCCCCCTAGTCACACCTTGTCCTAACCAAAACAGAGAATAAAAGCCTCTCTATGGCCAGGGTGTGACCCCCAAAGGCGCACCCCCCAAAGGTGCGGACTCCGGCCGCAAAACCTGAATCTATAGGGGAGGGTCCGGGTGGGCATCTACTTTGGTGGCGGCTCCGGTGCGGGACGCAGACCCTGCTCCACCTCTGGCTCCCCCCACTTTGGTGGCGCCTCTGGACTGGGGACCCTCACTGGACTGGGGACCCTCACAAGTAACCACCCTTTGCCTTGATGACAGCTTTGCACACTCATGGCATTCTCTCAACCAGCTTCATTAGGTAGTCACCTGGAATGCATTTAATGAACAGGTGTGCCTTGTTAAAAGTTAATTTGTGGAATTTCTTTCCATCTTAATATATTTGAGCCAATCAGTTGTGTTGTGACAAGGTAGGGGTGGTATACAGAAGATAGCCCTATTTTCTAAAAGACCAAGTCCATATTACAGCAAGAACAGCTCAAATCAGCAAAAATAAACTACAGCCCATCATTACTTTAAGACATGAAGGTCAGTCACTCCAGGAAATGTGCAGTCGCAAAAACAATCAAGCGTTATGATGAAACTGGCTCTCATGAGGACCGCTACAGGAAAGCACGACCCAGAGTTACCTCTTGGGCTCCTGAGTCGGGTAGCGGTCTAATGCACTGCATCTCAGTGCTGGAGGCGTCACTGCAGACCCTGGTTGGATTCCAGGGTGCATCACTGGCCGTGATTGGGAGGGCGGTGCACAATTGGCCCAGCGTCGTCCGGATTAGGGTTTGGCCAGGGTAGGCCGTCATTGTTAATAAGAATTTGTTCTTAACTGACTTGCCTAGTAAAAAAATGTTTTTTTTAAAACTCTGCTGCAAAGGAAACATTCATTAGAGTTAACTGCACCTCGGATTGCAGTCCAAATAAATGCTTCGCAGAGTTCAAGTAACAGACACATCTCAACATCAACTGTTCAGAGGAGACTGCGTGAATCAGGCCTTCATGGTCGAATTGCTGCAAAGAAACCACTACTAAAGGACACCAATAAGAAGAAGATACTTGCTTGGGCCAAGAAACACGAGCAACAGACATTAGACTGGTGGAAATCTGTCCTTTGGTCTGATGAGTCCAAATTGGAGAATTTTGGTTCCAACTGCCATGTCTTTGTGAGATGCAGAGTAGGTGAACGGATGATCTCTGCATGTGTGGTTCCCACCATGAAGCATGGAGGAGGAGGTGTGATGGTGTGGGGTTGCTTTGGTGGTGACACTGTCTGTTATTTATTTTGAATTCAAGGCACACTTAACCAGCATGGCTAACACAGCATTCTGCAGCGATACGCCATCCCATCTGGTTTGCAGCAAGGCCTTTCAGGACTCCCAGTACAGTGTATACTAGAGCATTCAGCCGATTACTGTCCATACAAGTGTTTTACACCATTATCTGCCATCAGTAGCGGTAAGTGCCGCTTACGATGATGGAGGACGTTTTTTTTTCATGAGCATGGCCTTGTTTCTATTACAGCATGTTGGATGACTGTCATTCATATTCCATTCACACAGTTCAATGTAACATCGACAGGTTTAGGCTACTACATGATACAAACATTTTCCCTATACCCATCATGAGGTTGCTATGACCTAGCCTATGAATGAGAGTTTACAACGTAGGTGCACACAGGTCGAGAGAAAAGGTGACAGACAGTGACACATGGACAGTGACACATTCAATACCGCCTTGCACACTCTTGCCTGCATCTAGCTTATCTAGGGTGTAATCATTAGTCGAACAGTTGCAAACAAGAGTTTCTATTGGACAAATTCAGGTATTTTTATCCCTGTTTCATTTGCTTCCGTTTAAGAAATGTTTTTCAACAGAATCAACGGAATACAACCCGTATCATCAGTAAGCACAGTTCACTTTCATAGCAGCCACGTTGTATTCCTTCTCACATCAATGCACTCTCTTCCTCTCACCTTTTCCCTTCGTTTGTGGACTTCAATGCAGAACACATAAGCTGTATGTGACCATGTGAAAAAACATTTCCAACCAAATTATATCAAAACTGATGCACACTGCTTATATCTTTGTCCCCATATTAGCTAAAGTAACGTCCTAGTCAACATAGCTAGTTTAACTAATGCGTTAGTAAACCCGCTACAATCATACAGTAACATTACAGTGTAGTCAGTAAGCAGTTTAGCAGTTACACCAGCGGGCCCCGGTGGCAATAAATTAATAAAACCAAAATATTACCTTGACTTGGAAGAGTTCCAGTGTTGTGTCGGATAGTCATAGCCAGCTAGCTAACATAGTATCCCTCTGTATCCCTCTCGGTGTTTGAGTAGCCTAAACTAGCCAGGTGCATTTGTTAGCTAAGTGAAGCTGAAAGTGGAAAAAGAAATCCAAAATCTCTCTCCCTCTTGCTTCTCCTGTAATTAATTTGTTGAAAACTGTTAAACTATTGTCTTTCTCTAATTGAGACAACTACTCACCACATTTGAGGACATTTTATGCACTGCAGTGCTAGCTAGCTGTAGCTTATGCTTTCACTACTAGATTAATTATCTGATCCTTTGATTGGGTGAACAACTTGTCAGTTCATGCTCCAAGAGCTCTGATGGATTGGAGGACATCTCCGGAAGCTGTCATAATTACTGTGTCTATGGAAAGGGGTGAGGACCATGAGCCTCCTAGGTTTTGTATTGAAGTCAATGTATCAAGAGGACGGAAGCTAACTTTCCTCTGGCTACACAATGGTGCTACCCTACAGAGTGCTGTTTAGGCTACTGTAGACCTTCATTCCAAAACAGTATGTTTTAATCAATTATTTTGCGACTTGAATATATTTAGTGTGGTTTTATCGAAAAATTATACATTTTTTCATGTTTTTGCATTTTTATATTTATGAAATTCACTGAGGATTGTCCTCCCCTTCCTCCTCTGAGGAGCCGCCACTGCCTGCATGAACTAGGTTTCCATCCAATTGGAGACAGATTTTCATGGGAATATTCTCATATCTGCATGAAGAAAATATAGCATTTTCCCACCAGTTGTTTCCATCAAACTGACTTGTTGCAGATATAAAAAAAACAGTGCGTGATGACATAGTGCACACAAAATGTACTCTAGCTTTAGTTTTCATGTACCAAATAGAAATCTAGTGTTCAATGTGTTTCCATCGTATTTCAACTCTACCGATAGTTTTGTCACTAACGTTGTTGCGTTAAATAGCAAATGTGCCTACTCTGATCTTGGCACGTTTGATGTAGCCAACAGCTCGCAGATACAGTGCGGATAGGCGCTGCAGGTAGGCTGGTCTACACGAAGAGATTATGGATAAGAGCGAGAATGTTTTTATTTGACAAAACGTTTATCAAGCGTCGATCATCATGTCACCAGAATAAGACCCTCGACATGTATTGGAAAGGAGCATCAAGCTCATAAAATGCACTTTCACCACCCTGTGAAGTTCATTATTATTTATACCGAGGTAAACACAGTTTCAAATGAGATATTCGACGGATATTCGCGCTTTCAAACGTTTTATTATTATTTATTTTTTATTATTATATATATATATTTAATCAACAATCGCGCTTTCAAACTACTTGAGCCATAGACTCCAAATAAGTGTCACGATGTTGGAAAAAATTGGGCACAACATTGCACGGGTCTTATTTTCACGATTTGGACATTAATTCGCTTTCCAAAGCTAATAAACATGTGGAAATGTGAACAGCATTTTGTATTCCTAGTTCAATTAGTTAGGGAGCGTAAACAAAGTACAAACTTTTTTGTATTCGAATTTCAATAGCTCCTTGGTCATGTGACCTACTTGATTCAAACAAGGTTCAGAATGTCCACTGACTACCCTTCTATACTGCGCACCCTTTAGTTTGTCTATTTTCATCTCACACATTTTTACATTAATTTTTCAAACGTTCTAATTTCAATAGCTCCTTGGTCATGTGACCTACTGGACTCAAACAAGGTTCAGAATGTATCGTCAGTGGGCCTACATATTGCACACCTTTTAGTTTGTCCTTTCTCATCTCACAAGATTTTACATTAATTTTTCTAATTTAACAATTTCAATAGCTCCTTGGTCAAACAAACTTCAGAATGTCCACGGACTAACCTTATATATTGCACACTCTTGTTTGTGCACTGTAAAATCACTCAGTGTAACATACATTTTTCATAGTTTTAAATTTTAATAGCTTCTAGTCATGTCAATTACACACCTAAGTAAGCATGCAGTGAATATACACCTATACTGCGTAACCTCTAGTCATGTATCTTCTATATTGTTGTACATTAATATTAGTTTGACCATTAGGGGGTTCAGTCCAGTATTGTGTTTACCCTTTTCTTAAATATTTATCTATAATAATTGGTCATTCAAAGTACTTATTTTCCCAGTTTTTTTTTATTTAGACGCAGTATTTAACAGCGGTACACAATAGGAAAGAGACAGATAATATCTCCTTTCATCGTTAATAACAACCATAAAGGAAAAGGGCAAAGTACGAGAGTCATATAATTAATTGTCCAAAGCAGGGATGGAGAGTGAGCTTGTGAGGTAGGCTGCAGTGGGTTTGCTGGTCAATACATATACTGAACATGTAACCACAGTAATGGTGGCCAGTAAAACAATGAATAAAAATGGAATATTGACAAATTAAACAGAAATTGTAGACCTTTAATCTTTTCCAACATGTCAACAGACACTTTACTTCAAATAAGTACAAAACATTTCAGTGTTAACTTCCTCTTTATCCCTGGTTGATGTACATTTTAGACCCTGTTCAGTGTGGATGGGGTATAGCATACATTTACAACAACAAAGACTGCCCTTCCCGTTTGTGTTCTTCACTCTGTTCAGCTCGTTTGTCTTCATTCCTAGGCACAGTACATGGAACCACCATTGGCATGCAAAACATTCAATCTGAAACAAAACAAAGCATAACACGTTATAAATAATATCAAATATTAATGCGGTACGGTGAATTAGCCATCCATTGTGTTATATCATAAATTGTCTTACATGCCGTCACTGTTGTCAAAAGATTATAAACATGTTAAATAAAGTTACTAACCCAGTCAGTCTTTCGGCCACATCCAGGTTCTTTATCAGTGGCACACATGAAGCAGTTGTTGGCCTTGTTGAACTCTGACATCATAGGCATGAACTGAACATATGGCTGTTCCACACAACTAAATAAAAAGAAAGAATTTACATTTACTTTGAATGAAATGTCATTACATACCAGACATTTTTAGTATATCCTCAGCCATTTCTTTTCGCAGTTGCTCCATGTGTTTTTGTGAAGGTTCTATATTAATTTGACAGGGGATGTTGGGGAAGGTCTGTCCAACTTCCTTGGCCATCTACACCAACAAATAAAATAGAGTTTTTGACCTAATTGCCATATAACAGCTAACCATTCATTATTGAAAACATAACTATCAAACCTGCAATACAAAGACCCCGCAGCTGAAGGTGTCCTGCTGCATGATGGGAGTTATTTCCCCTCCTTTCCACCCTGTCGTCTTTTCCATGGCAGGATCTTCTCATTTTGAAGTATTCTCTTTTTTTTATGTAAACATAATGGAATTCTGATTAGTTATAGGCAAACGAATACACATGCCAAAACTGTATGCTGATTTCCTTATCACTATAATCTAGTAGAGGTAATTTCCTTTATGCCCCATTCTACACAGCCTAAATTATAGGCACTGAACCATTTACAGGAGAATAATACAAGTAGCATATTGGATCCAACCCTATCACAGAGTGAATAAATGTAGTGTTTGTAGACTTTAAGAAAAAAAATATTAAGTGACAGGTTCATCAGTACGTGCTTAAAGAAAGTCATATCACAAAGGTCACAGATGACAGTGCCCACCAAGTCTATGACAATAGAGAATGAATTGTAAGCACCAAAGTGTATTAAAGTGTGTCAAGAAAAGAGTCCCAATTAGGGGTCAGTGTACTCCAGTAAAAAAGGGCTGGTTTAGATGAGAAACTATTGCCCTGTGCCCCCATTCATAGGGGCATGAGAGACTAGTCAGTGGTAGAATTGAGTTGGCACTTTATTGGCCCAAACACCCACAGTGTTAGGAAATATTTGTTCCCATAAATACAAAGGAGGATGTTTTTCCTCATACCTCTGGCACTTTAGTCAAACTGCCAGATTGTGTAAAAACGTTATGATGGGGCCGGCAACGGAGTTCTCATTGACTAAGCACCACAGAGACCAATCAGGAGAGAATACATACAAGTCAAGGGTGCCAATTGAAAGTCAAGGGGTGTGTCTGTGCCTTTTGGATTACTCTCTCTTTACATAGAACCCCTGTGGTTCAAGTCAGTAGGTCACATGACCAAGGAGCTATTGAAATGAGAAACATTGAACATTCATTATTAATTTAATCTTTAGCCTAACTTAAACTGCCAGGTTTCCCGAAAGTAGTGGCAGGACCACAAGTTTACTTTCATATGATGGCTATTTTATCATTAATTGCGCATTAAAGGCGATTCCACCACCATTTGTCGTATAATACATTTTACCGAAACAAAAAGATCCCACCATGTCGAACGAACAAATGATCTGTCAGCATCATTACAATTTTACCGTAAATTCCTGCATCCATCACAGCTGTCATTCTTTTTTTTTATATAGTTAGACTTTACTCGCATTAAATCTGTGGATGGACAGCAAATTAAATCAGCATTAACATATCAGTAAGGATGGCTTCGACGCTTGAACCAACAACTCCCTCATAAGATAAAAAATAAACAGGTAAAGGACCCCGAAGATGTAAAATAGAGAGAAACCATAGCAGTCACATTCAGGTGCATGTGCACACATAGTGTAGTTAGACAGGCAGAAACACAGAGACCCAGTTGGTTGGGTTGAATGGGAACAAGTGTGAAGCCATGCACCATGGGTATAGAACGCTGACAGACTGCGTTGCTGGGTGGTGTGTGTATTTGTTTCCACACGTCCCCAGCTAACCTTTTGTTTGCACACCAACAAATATATAATGTCAATAGAAACACAATGATCGTCCATTTTCTCTGGTTTATAACTATGGACTTTTGAACCATACAGTATAAAATATGCACAGACACAATGCTTTTTGACATGGAATTTACTTTGACTTAAAACATCTCTGTACAGGGTATGTCAGTTTACAAAAGGGTGAACTAGAAAGAACATACACCGTCAAAAATAACACAAAGACAACTGTGTACAGTAATACATACAAATAAACCATTGTAGACATAAATAAATTATAGACATAACTGTATGTACACCATTTACAGTACATGAGTGGGGGCACAAAATGACATCTTCAGCATATTAAAATGTCAAATAAGAAATGTATTAATTAACAGTGACAAGTGAGGGAAGGCAAGGGAGGTTGTAATACAAACCATTTCATGCCAGAAACACTAGGATTTTACATGCAAAGCCAAGGTCTCTAAGGAATCTTAATCTACTGTATAACGACTCATATCCACATGCAACATTCAGAAGCATTTCCTCATTGAAGGGTTGGGTGAACTGTTTATTGGTGGGCTACTTGTTAGCAATTTATTTAATTGGTAGGGTGTACATACAACAGTAGAGGCATGACTGAGTAGAGTCTGAAAGAGAACCCTTCTCCCTTCTGTTGGTGGCCGTTCTCTAGTGTCCTGAGTCTGGGAGGTTAGTTCTGTGCAGTCTGGTCAGCTCTGGTCAGCTGATCTCTCAGTGCCTCTATGTTGGGCTGGTGCTGGTGATGGTTCCTGAGTCTAGGTCCTGAGATAGGACAAACAAGTCAACAATATGGTCAGAGTTAGGGTTGCAAAGCTACCTGTAATTTACAAAAGTTACTAGATTTTTCAGTAATAATGGCAATTAACAGATAATCTATGGAAACTATAGTGATTTATACTTGAATAACCAAAACATATTTTTATTCATATATAAAGTATACATTTATTATATTTGTGTTCATATTGTCCATGAGTTTCTAGTGGATAGATCACATGGTTCAAGAGAAAAGAGCCTAATTAATGAAAAAAGCATCTAATCAACAATGGCGTTATTTTCAGTGAACTCTGCAACTCCTCCAACTATTGTATTTTTGTCACAACTACAACCAGTTTGTACCCAAAACATTTACAGCAAAAATATAGTCAAATAAGTAAGTGAGTAAAAAATAGAAAGGATAGTTCATGCTGAAATCCTTACATTAAACACATACATTTACTAAGTTGTATTTAGAATAAAGTTTTATAGCTTTGTCATTCATTTATTTATTTTAAAATCATCTTATTGGATTTGTTGTAATATATTTGACATGAGGCCAGAGATAGTCAGCAGTACCCCAAAAGGCCACTAGATGTCATATGGTAAAATTCCATACATTTCTTGAAAGTTACAAAATTATAGTAGTTTACTGGTAGACTTTGAAAGTTTCCAGTAATATACTCTCCTTTTGCAACCCTAGTCAGACTGCAACATCATAAATCTCTTTTAGCGTCTGGAAAAGAGCAAGATAATCCAATCCATGATCTTACTGTGCTGCAGGACTGGTGAGATGTCGGGAGTGCAAAAAGTCTTGGTGGTGGCAGGACCCTCTCCTCCGGCTCCAATCACCTGGATCTCCAGCCTGTAGAGGGTGGCTAGCTGCAGACCTGACACTACCAGGACATTACGCTCCTGACAGAAGAGGGAAGACAACAATACAGGGGCTCATTAACTGTTAAAAGGGGGAGCTGGTTGGCTTTTTCCTATATGGATGTTTTGGTCACCTTACTCTACTACACCCCCCCCCCCTTGCCGTGAAACTACTTATTTAAACTGCAACAAATCATGGGAATTTGTGAAAATTGATTACTTTGATTTAAAAAAAAATATTTATGGGAATTTTGATTTCCTGAGACAAATGGTCAGATTTGTTGCATAAAGGTGGGCTAATTCATTGAGTTGATATGGGTTTCCAGTTATGGTGGTACCCCACTGGGGAGACACTGGTTGAATTGACGTTGTTTCCACGTCATTTCAATGAAATTATGTTGAACCAACGTGGAAAAGACGCTGAAATGACGTCTGTGCCTGGTGGGACAGCACTATTTGGTTTTATACTGATGGACTTACTGGTGGTAGTATCTGGGACTGTGAGATTAGGCTGTTGGGAGGGTTGTTATGGCGACTGGCTGAGGTCACTTCCGCCCATGTGACCTGGAACCCGTGGAGCTGTCGGGGTGGGAGTGGCGCAGACACCTCCCATGTAAACACAGCTGTGACGTTACCCTTGTGGGCCATGAAAGAGGCGGTCAGGTTCTCTGCCTTGGACAGCACCTTCGGAGGAGGAGTTCCTATGGGACAAACATAAAGAGTGTTTGAGGGGACCAGTTTGAGCAAAGCAATGCGCAGAATTGCAAATCTTGATCACATAATGACGAGTCATTTAGGATGCAAGGTGATATGTAGATCAGTGATTCAGTCCAACTTCAATGTAGTTCATCTCAAACATAGGGAGGTACACCAATGGACATGTGAACTGAAGGGTCACTAGGTCAATGACAAAGTGTCCAAAGTGGTCTTTGGGTGGTCAGTGGTGTCTCACCTTCCTGGCCGGGACAGGCTATGTGTTTGGGGCTCTTGGCCCTGATGCTGGCGCAGGAGGGGGTAAAGAAGAAGGTGGTTTCTGCTTGGGCACGTCCCTTAGTACCCAGTGGCTGGAGGTTCACTCTGTACTTACAGGAGAAGAGCAGGCCGGGGAGGCTGGCAAAGCCCTCCTATAAGAGGTTAAAGACAGCGGACACAGATATGATGAGAGCAGCCTATACTGTAACTCCAATAGAGATAAATACCCTTTGCCTTACTTGAAGTTTCACCATAACTTGTTTCACCATAAATCGGTTGTATGGCTGAATGAAACTGGTTACCTGTGTGATGATATTGTCCACTCCTTTGGTCTGGTTGTGTCCACAGTACTCTGGTACCCACTGGACACGATACCGAACTACAGTGGGATCTGAGAGAAATTGAAAGTAGTATAAATCAATAATCATTCATCATCAACTGCCGATTTGTCGCACAACACTGGTGACGAAGCACATAAAGCTCAACTTGTTCAGACAGAACAGATTATTTGATGCAAAATGTAAGAAAAGCTGTTCCTCAGATGGCTCTTTGTGTAGCCCAGTGTGTGTGCTCTGGGTAACCCAGTGTGTGTGCTCTGGGTAGCCCAGTGTGTGTGCTCTGGGTAGCCCAGTGTGTGTGCTCTGGGTAGCCCAGTGTGTGTGCTCTGGGTAGCCCAGTGAGTCAGCGGTGCTAGCTTACTGTGCTCATGTTCCTGCATGAACAGGATTCAGGATGTACTTCTGTGCATCTTAACAGCTGGTAAGAACGCAGCCTTTTGTTTCAGCCTTTTGTTTGTTTAATTACCCACAAGCAGCCTGTACATTTACGATAATCTCTCTGTTTACATCACGATAGGGAGGTGGTGGTTAGAGGATTATTTCCTCAGCAGCACTGCTGTTCTTATCAAAGGCCAAATCAAATGTGTGTGTGTGTGTGTGTGTGTGTGTGCTTGCGTGCGTGTGCTCCTATGAGTGCGTTCATTCATGCATGTGTGGCTGTGTCTAGGTTTCTCCCTGCATACCTGTGCTCCTCTGCCAGTAGACCCGGACCTGCAGCTGGCCATCCTGGTAGAAGGGGGTGCCCACATCCAACACATCAGGGATAAGGCCCTCGGAGATGGGGACCGGGCGGGCGCCAGACCTCTGCTCCTCCCCTGATTGTGGAACAATGAAAATGGGAACAAAGCGATGTCAGATCAGATGCAAACATACACTACATGCCAAAACACTATAGCTTTCCCTTTTTACCCACATTTTGACAGGGTGTCATGCTGAGACGAAGGTCTCTTTCACAGATCAGCCCTGTATACACACCAATATACACATCAATATTCACATCAATATACACATCAATACACAAAATGCTAAACACATTCATAGGAAACAAACACACTCTTCAGTAAAAAGGTCCTCAATTAGCCTTTTCCGTCAATCCAGATACCCAGATCATTTTTCAGCTGGGACATGATCAATGAGGGCACCATCCAATGTATATACAAAAGTTTGTGGACACTCCTTCAAATTAGTGGATTTGGCTATGTCAGCCCCACCCGTTGCTGACAGACGTATGAAATCGAGCACACAGCCATGCAATCTCCATAGACAAACATTGGCAGGAGAATGGCCTTACTGAAGAGCTCAGTGACTTTCAACGTGGCACCATCATAAGATGCCACCTTTTCATTAAGTCAGTTCGTCAAATTTCCGCCCAACTGTAATTGCAGTTATTGTGAAGTGGAAACGTCTAGGACCAACAACGGCTCAGCCACGAAGAGGTAGGCCACATAAGCTCACAGAATGGAACCACCGAGTGCTGAAGCGCGTAAAAATCGCCTGTCCTCGGTTGCAACACTGACCACCAAGTTTCAAACTGCTTCTGGAAGCAACGTCAGCACAAGAACTGCTAGTCTGGAGCTCCATGAAATGGGTTTCCATGGCCGAGCAGCCGCACACAAGCCTAAGATCAACATGCACAATGCCAAGCCTCGGCTGGAGTGGTGTAAAGTTCACCACTCCACCAAGTTATTTGGCCACTTTAGTTGTAATACAAACCTTATCAAAACAGGCCTATGGGCTATGTGTGCGACTATGATTAGAAAAAGTCGCAAAAAAAAGGCATTGTTTCTTATGCTGGGCATCATTCACAAGTGATAATATAGAATTCACAAGTGATAGGCTAATATTGTCACCCATCAGACTATTCTTAATTTAATCTTGTCTTTACATATACAAAATAATATATGTGTGAAATTTGTTTTGATTTCAAATGGTCCATTATCAGGCACCTGTCTCGAAACATAGGCAGTGGAACAAATACATGCCATCTATGCACTTAAACAGCAAATGGAGGAAGCTTTTCCCGTGGTTAATTTTCACGCCAGCAAAGGAAGGCTATACCCCTGTTGTAAAGATAAACAATGTGCTTAATATTAGGAAAGTTGAGAAATAAATATAATAGGCCTAGCCTATAGAAAGCTGATGGGGTCCTCGTCTTTTTAATAGAGGCCATCACTCTGTTTTCTCACGCAATTGCATAGCCTATAGAAATTTTGCGCAATATGAGCTCATTGGCTCTCATGAAGTGTTTGATTAGATCTTTGATTACAATTGCATTGATGCTGAGTACCAGGCAGTTTGCCAGTTTGGTAGGCTAATAATGACCATCAGCAGCATCAGAGCTTGGAGAAGCCTAATTACCGTGATAAACGGTATTAGACTGCAGTCATGACTCGTGACTGGTCATGTAGTGTATCACTCTTCCAACCTCAATATACTGGGTAAATATTTAATAGAGTTGCAAAATTCTGTAAATCCTCCAACTGGGATTTCCTAGAAAAACCAGGGAACTTTGAGAATGTTCCCAGAATTTGGGGAGCCTAATTATCAAAAATGTTCCTTAACAAATGACAGCTGATAAGCTTTGACTGTTGTTGACGTACTGTGTTGTGTGTTGAAGTGCAGGGTGGCTTTGGGACTCTTCAGTGGGGTCTGTCCCCAGTAGGACACGGCCTGTAGCTCCACACTGTAACTCCTTTTAGCTCGCAGACTCTCCAGATCCACATAGCTCTGCCCCTGGATACACACACAGGACAGAGGGGTTATGGGGTCAGGAAGACCGTGCTGTGTCCTCTGCATCCACACAACAAAAGGTACAAAGTAGGTCCAATAACCACAGCAATAACTTGCTGGGAAATTTTCATTTTCCAAAACAGACAACAACTATACAATTGCTTGGTTTGGTGTGTAAGCACTAAGCATCATGCGATTGGAAGGTTTATGCCATCAAAGCCACACACACTGCCATTGTTTATCCTTACAACAAGCCATTTGTTGTGGCTTGAGGAAAGAAAGAACAGGCTTCCACTCTACATTGTCCCAGGGAATGTCCCATGTTAATGAGTGCCTACATGTCAGGGTAGAAAAAGGGTTCCAAAAGGGTTCTCTCTTATGGGGACAGCCGAAGAACCCTTTTAGTTTCTAGAACTCGACCGCCAAAGCCCCTCAGACCACATCATTCCATTTCTATTGGTATGACTGACCTACCACATGGGCCCTACATGTCAAGGTAGGGGCCTTACTCTACGACTCACCCCATTGACCATCTTCCTCCTCTTTGTCTTAGGTGGTGCTGTGGCCCCAGTGCTGCCTGTGGCCCAGCTCCAGGACACCTTGTAGTGGTGTACAGGGACATCCAGGTCTGAGGGGATGGACCAGCGCAGCCGGACCGACACCGCCCTCCCGCCAGGGCCAAAGGTCACGTTGGACACCCTCAGCTCAGATGGGGCAGGGGGGCCGGAGGGGTCTGGGGACGACATCATTAATCAATCAGGTGTCATTGGTCTGAAGTAGACATCAGTAGTGTTTCTGGTGTTTCTATGTTAAACCGTTTTGTTATATTTCAGTCTTCTGTGATGTATATAAAGTGTAACATTGGGATGCAAACTCAAAATGTAATACATTTAAACTCTATATCTGACATGGTATATTTGTCTTCTTTTTATAAAGCCCATAACTATGTGTGTGAGGTGTATACTTTTGTTTCAAAGTAGATTTGTACCACAAATCAGCCTGTGTGACCCTGATTTAACCCACTGCAGTAAAAAGGTCAATCAATCATGGAGGCATTCTCACTGACAAATGCAGCACAGCTAACCCACACCGCACATTACAGCTGCCAAATACATTAAGCTTTAGTAACTGTCTATTAAAGCTATTCATACATTGACTGGAAGGTATTACAGCTCTAGGGGGCTTAAGCACAATAAAGCACTTCAGAAATGGCCAAAAGCCAATGTAATTAGTCTGTATTCATCTTCATTACAGCCAGTGCAATATCACCCCAGGTTGTTTAAGCCAGCCTCACACACACACACACACACACACACACACACGCACACGCAAGCAGACACACAAACAAACACACACGCACACCTTTCTTGGTGTGGATGTGGCGACTGGGAGTGGTGAACCCTCTGGTCCCGTGGACGTTCACTGCTGCCACTCTGAACTGGTACCACCGGCCTGCCCGGATGTCAGCCAGCCGCGCTTTCTCCTCTGTGGTCTAGAGAGAGAAAGAGAGACAGAGAGAGAGAGAGAGACAGAGAGAGAGAGACAGAGAGAGAGACAGAGAGAAGAGAGACAGAGAGAGAGACAGAGAGAGAGAGAGAGAGAGACAGAGAGACAGAGAGAGAGAGAGAGACAGAGAGAGAGACAGAGAGAGAGAGAGACAGAGAGAAAGAGAGACAGAGAGAGAGAGAGAGAGACAGAGAGAAAGAGAGACAGAGAGAGACAGAGAGTTGTTTAACTTCACGAGCAATCAATACATTGCCACACAGTGAACTCTAAGTAGATTACATTAATTTGTCCCCTTATAATCAACTAAATCCAGTATTAATAAGTGAGCATCACCCAAAAAAAGGGTGACTAACCTGTGCTACCACCTCCCACTGGGTAGCAGCATCCTCACTGGGTTGTATCCCGTAGTTCCACCTCCTCTGGACCACGTAGATGACCGGCTCGGCCGACACGTTGAATCGGGAGGACCAGCTCACCTCCATCTGGCCAGACCTCAGCTCCTCAAAACTCAGCTCCTTCCTGGGCTTCAGAGGGGCTCCTGGAAGGGTGAAGTGGGTCGTTTCAAGGTCATGTGATCATTCAATTTTAGTCATTGGGCAGATGTTCTTATCCAGAGCAATTCGTTTTTTGTTTACATAGTTAGCTCAGGGAATCAAACCTTCCACTGACATCAGTGAATTATCTAAGAGAAAGTTTTTTTAATCTCATCTTTGAATTGGCCGACAAATTGGTTGCAGATAATATATTGGTTAACCAACCAACAAAAAATGTATGTACTGAAGTTTCCCGTCTATTTTACGAAACATACTGTGTGTACTGGAGGTTGCTGTACCTTTGTTAAGGTTCTTGGGAGGTTGGCAGGTGTGCCCACAGCCGTTGGAACAGCACTTCTTCTGGGCAGAGCACTCTCTGTCCTCCTCGCATCCCTCCACACACGCCGCCGCGAATCCGCTGGCCTTCTCAGGGGCAGGGCAGTCACCCTGCTTCACTGCCACCACCGAGCGCAGGAACTCACAACTCGTCACACACTCCCAGTGCTTCTTGGGAATTGAGCGCTGGGGTGGAGGATTGGGGGACAGAGAGAGAGAGAGTGTTGGAAAGCATAGATGCTTTACTACTGAAATAACATGCAGAAAAACTGTACAGAAACTGTAGGAAAAAGATCCGTTTCTGATTACTTACTGATTAAGGAAATTGAAGAAGCACTGAGGTAAAATATGCCTGTGTCAGATTACTTTTGCCAAGAAAATGTCTGTGGAGGAGAATCTGAACTGAACTCTACTAATTTAGCCTCTCAACATGAAGCCACTCCTCAGCGTGTTCCTCCCCCCTAACTTAACGAAGTGGGAGGCTGTCAAAAGTCATCGTACCTCACAAAGCTCCCGACACTGGCTCTTCAGGTCCCAGGAGGCCTTGCAGGGTTCCAGGCACTTTGAAGGTGAGAGAAACAGAGATGGAGGTGAGGGCTTGTTACACCTTCCATGCCACCACAGGAGATTTCTGAAGCAGCTTAATAAATTAAAAACGTGTCACCATGGTATTCAAAGCAAATACTTGAATACTTCTTCTGCCCTCAATCTCCCTCAATATAACAGCAGAAAGTGTTACCACAAACTTTAGCAGCTTGAGGTTCATTGGGAGGAATCTTTGTATGCATCTGACATCTGTGGCTTTGTCGGTGTTCCTGACTGTCTTGAGGAAAGAACAGCTAAAGAACTTGACAGTCGGTTGCTGGACCCACATTTAATTTGGGGAACATCAGTTTAAGGGAAATAAATAGGATGTTTGAAAATCAAAGAACACCACTCTTCCACGGTGTTTTTTTTATTAACTATGTGCTTCCTGTAAGTGGCTTGTAAATCTGTACTGCTGTCCTTGTCCCCTGAGAGACACTCTTCCTGCATGAGTAACCCAGGATAGGCTGCCCAGGGGAATATTCACATTTCCAATTTCATGCTGCAATGAAACACCGTGGTTGGTAGCCATGGAGGAAGGCAGTGGGGAATGTTGCATCACAATGTACAGTAAGGCTGGTGGCTCTAAGGGGAAAGTTACCATATTAGAGTAACAATATCCATTTGATATCCAGGTTTAACTATGCTGCACACAAATATAAAACGCAACATGCAACAATTTCAATGATTTTACTGAGTTACATTTCATATGAGGCAATCAGTCAATTTAAATAAAAAATTTGGGCCCTAATCTATAGATTTCACATGACTGAGAAGGGGTGCAGCCATGGGTGGGCATGGTAGGGCATAGACCCACCCACTTGGGAGCCAGGCCTAGCCAATCAGAACAGGTTTTTCCCCACAAAAAGGGCTTTATTACAGACAGAAATACTCCTCAGTTTCATCAGCTGTCCGAGGGACTGGTCTGATGATCCCGCAGGTGAAGAAGCCGGATGTGGAGGTCCTGGGCTGGCATGGTTACACGTGGTCTGTGGTTGTGAGGCCAGTTGGACGTACTGGCAAATTTTCTAAAAAGACGCTGGGGGGCGGCTTACGGTAGAGAAATTAACATTCAATTCTCTGGAAACAGCTCTGGTGGACATTCCTGCAGTCAGCATGCCAATTGTACACTCCCTCAAAACTTGAGACATCTGTGGCATTGTGTTGTGTGACAAAACTGCACATTTTAGAGTGGCCTTTTATTGTCCCCAGCACACGGTGTACCTTTGTAATTATCATGCTGTTTAATCCGCTTCTTGATATACCACACCTGTCAGGTGGATGGATTGTCTTGGCAATCTCTGGGATCTTTTTCAGCTCATGAAATGACTTAAATGTAAATGTAAATGTAAATGAAACATGGGACCAACACTTTTCATGTTGCGTTTATATTTGTGTTCAGTATATAAACTCGGTATGCTTATGGTTATTATTTCTTACTTACTTATGCCTTGACACAAGTATAACAGCATGTCCAATACACTCCTACAACCTTCTAGAGAAAACCTCAACCATGTAATGGGTTGTTGAAGGTTTTCAAGGCGTGAAGATCGGAGTTGTCCTGGGGCAACGTTTTGGTCGGAATGAGAGTGGGAAACACATTTATCTTCAGTTGCTGTGAAAACATGAGCAAGTGTGTGTGTGTGTGTGTGTGTGTGTGTGTGTGTGTGTGTGTGTGTGTGTGTGTGTGTGTGTGTGAGTAATTGTGTGAGGGGTGGAATGGGGTGGAGAGTGCTGGTAGTTGTCGGAAACTCTGAATAACGTGAAGGAAGGAGGCACACGTTTAAATGCAGCTGAGGTGCCCACTTTATGGTGGTTAAAATGCGGAGACCCTGCCAAGCTCGCGCCAGGCCCCACTGCTACTTGTATGGAAGGAACATCCTGAAACTGCTACAGGCTGACATTGTACCCTTTCCCATTCACTAACACATGCTCATACATTGCTCATACATTCAACTAGCTCTCTCTTACCCCTCTACTCTCCTGTAGTACCCTGTCCTCGCTTTATCTCTCCTACAGTCCCTCCATACTACAGTGTACTGCATGTCTAAAGCTCTCCAATAGTGTCTAGATCCTCGGCTCCCTGCCATAGCCTAGTACCATGTCGTACTATGACTGTCCCCGTCCTGTCATCTCTTATATCCCTTCTCTGGTCTCCAACTTGAGATTCTTCCTCTAATCCCAACTGACGCTCAGACTCTCTCGTCTCCTCGTTCTTATTGTGCCTCTCGGCTACGCTTTGTTTTCCGCCCCATTTCAAACTCAAACCAAGCATTCCTTTCCACCAGCGACCGACCGCAAATAAAGCAGAGCTCTAGGACTCTGATAGAATACCTAGGAATTTACAGAACACCTAAGGACTCTCTTCCACTGATGGAAAAAGACAAAGGAGTGTTACCCCTTGATGGCAGAAATTTGATAGACATTTGAAAGTCAGTAATGCTTACTCTTCATTTTGAACACAGGAAAACCTGCTCTGTTTTACAAAGGAACCAGGGAAAACAGGAAAAGCACCAGCAGGGTGCACATGGCCATTTCAGTATGCAGTAGGACAAGACTGAACCGTTTCCTCTCTGAACGACAGTAGATAATGGCCTCAGTGACTTCTGACCGTGCATAACGCTGCTGTTCTGTTTGCGTGGTGAAGACTGAGCCTGCTTCTCAAACGGTACCCTGTTCTCTATATAGTGCACTCCTTTTGACCAGCGCCATATGGGCCCTGGTCAAAATAAATGCACTAAATAGGGAAACGGGTGCCGTTTGGGATGCACGCTGGCTGTACTGTAGCACACAGCAGTGTTTGATACCGTGCCCAGATGACACCCTCCCTGGAGAAAAAAAGACCCTGCCTTTGTCTCTCCCTTCCTGTTTCTACAAATTGAACAGGCTTTGGGGGGGTTCCAGAGTCTTTCACAAGAGGACAAGCCTGTGCCAGCTCTCTGTAGTGCTAACACTGTTCATTATTTCACATGGTCATGTCTGTGGTGGAAGGAAGAAGATGTGGTGTGTTAGAAATGGCACCCTATTGCCTGCATAGGGCTCTGGTCAAAAGTAGTGCACTATATATGGAATAGGGTGCCATTTCAGCCTTGTTTTTAGTCCTTAGGGCCACATCATCCCAACTGCTAGACCAGTAAGTGTTAGTTGGTACACTAATGACTCCCAAGTGCTGCCTAAATGCCAATCTGAAAGAGCCTTGGCTTGTCGTGAGGTGATAAAAAAATAATGACTTCAACTAAGCATTCATATCTACAGAGCTGAGAGGCTGACGGGCAGCCCGGTGTAATGGCATGGCAATTATGACCGTCCACGGTTCTCCTAAATGAGGCACTGAAGCGATCCTGTCATCCCCTGCTAAGCCTTTGAATGAAGATGTGACCGGACTCTATTGTGTCAGACTATGGTAATCATCTATAGTAGCCTTAATTGACCGCCTGCCTCGACGAGATAGTGACAGGCAGATTAACAGTCACTCATCATTACCAGGGAGGTCCATAGAGACAACGTGATGCTGAGTGTGCATGGGCAAAGTACAGGATGATCGGACTATTGTGACCAAACATGATCATAGCTCTACTGGATGTAATCACTGAGGGCATAAAAAAATGGCATCACTGTTGTTGTCTCCGATAAGTTGTGGGTGGACTTTTAGGGTAGCCGTAAACACTGCTGCAAGCAATCACCAAATGCAGACCTGCGATGGCTTACGCAGCGAAACAAATCATCGCCTGTAATCAAATACTGCAAAACATGAGGGTCTGACTTCCAATTTTGTGGTTGAGTTGGAACTACAGATTACATAGTAGGCAGTGGCATTTCAGGAAGACCTTAAATCAGACTGAAATCCTTGAGCAGCCAATCAAATCTAATGTTGAGTTCTGGTGCTATACTGAACCATTGGTGATACGTAACTGAAAGCAAAGCAAGATTACTTTTAAAGTGAGACCGCAGAGACATTAAGATCTCCTTAGTGAGAATAAATTGATTCTTCATCTCCACTTCAGAGCCTCTAATTTGGCAATTAGCTACCATGTAATGAACATTCCACAACGAAGAGGATTCTAATTGGCTGTGTTCTTTCTTAACGAGAATAGAATATCATTATTACTTTCTTAACGAGAATAAAATAGCATTATCATCACTCCTCAAGAAAACAAGGAGAGCGCTGAAATGTATAATTGTATTATTTATTATATGCTCAGTTTCACCATTAAAAACAGAGCAAAAAAAACAGCACATCGGTTTGGGCCTAGTGTGGAGGATGCGATCATGCTACAGGGATTGACCTGGTTTAAAGTTTGAGTGAAAACTCTCTCTGGAGTTCTGGAGAAATCTGCTGAGCAGTTGGCCAAATGTTTTCATGGATCCACCAAGAGAGGTCAGCGGCGGGCTGACTGTGTTTCTGCTGTGAGCCTACCCTGGGTTCTGTCTCTGTCTGTCTGTCTGTCTGTCTGTCTGTCTGTCTGTCTGTCTGTCTGTCTGTCTGTCTGTCTGTCTGTCTGTCTGTCTGTCTGTCTGTCTGTCTGTCTGTCTGTCTGTCTGTCTGTCTGTCTGTGTCTCAGAAAGAGATGCGTGTTGTTGTGCTTCTCTCCCACACGGTGACATAAACACCCAACTAACCAGAGTATTATACTGTAGTAAAAAAAGTAACAAAACAATCACAACGACAATTCAAAACTAATTAGGAATGTGGCTTCAGAATAAATAGCTACGAGTGTGAACGTGTTATTGAAAAAAACATTATTCAATTTATCAAAAACATATGAGATAATATTGTTCATAATGGTGTTTGACTGCTGTTTGCATGATGAGATATGACAACTGTGCAACCATTCTATTGGCGTATACTACAATATACTGAAGCCTGTGGAAAAAGCACAAAGGCAACATGTCAGCTTCACTTCTGTACACTGTGGGGATAGTATACTGAAGGGCTGTTAGAGAACGTTACTGTCCTCATTACCAAAAATGAGTGGACCTCTGTACCCAAAGACAATTATGACTTCCAGAAAGGGATATACAAAAATGTATTTGATGAAAATACAAAGTGGAGAGACTAAGAGCTTAACAGCCAAGCATCCATCTAAAGCACCTGTCGCTATACGTTGCAATCATATATTTTGTAGGCTCTATGATCTACAGAGGAACAGTACATAGCTAGCTGCAGTATATTGGCTGACAGTGATGTATGGTATTGCATGGTACATAGAGTACTGTGTAAGAACCAATATGACAATGATTTATCCTGCTATTTGTTCAGCTGCTGACTTTCCCTGAGAGCTTTTCCTCTCTGAAAATAGATCATTCAGTTTTGTGCGATTTCCGTCATGTTAGGTAAGGTATGCATGTAAACATCAGTACGTTACCTTGGCACACTGTCTATGATTTTGACACCAGCCCAGGGATCCATTGTTCTGAAAGGAAAGAAGAGAGTAGAGGACAGTCAGTAGTGTAATTACTAGGGAGAGTAGAGGACAGTCAGTAGTATAATTACTAGGGGGAGAAGAGAGTAGAGGACAGTCAGTAGTATAATTACTAGGGAGAGTAGAGGACAGTCAGTAGTATAATTACTAGAGAGAGTAGAGGACAGTCAGTAGTATAATTACTAGAGAGAGTAGAGGACAGTCAGTAGTATAATTACTAGAGAGAGTAGAGGACAGTCAGTAGTGTAATTACTAGGGAGAGAAGAGAGTAGAGGACAGTCAGTAGTATAATTACTAGAGAGAGTAGAGGACAGTCAGTAGTATAATTACTAGAGAGAGTAGAGGACAGTCAGTAGTATAATTACTAGGGGGAGAAGAGAGTAGAGGACAGTCAGTAGTATAATTACTAGAGAGAGTAGAGGACAGTCAGTAGTATAATTACTAGGGAGAGTAGAGGACAGTCAGTAGTATAATTACTACAGAGAGTAGAGGACAGTCAGTAGTATAATTACTAGGGGGAGAAGAGAGTAGAGGACAGTCAGTAGTATAATTACTAGAGAGAGTAGAGGGCAGTCAGTAGTATAATTACTAGAGAGAGTAGAGGACAGTCAGTAGTATAATTACTAGAGAGAGTAGAGGACAGTCAGTAGTATAATTACTAGGGGGAGAAGAGAGTAGAGGACAGTCAGTAGTGTAATTACTAGGGAGAGAAGAAAGTAGAGGACAGTCAGTAGTGTAATTACTAGGGAGAGAAGAAAGTAGAGGACAGTCAGTAGTGTAATTACTAGGGAGAGAAGAAAGTAGAGGACAGTCAGTAGTGTAATTACTAGGGGGAGAAGAGAGTAGAGGACAGTCAGTAGTGTAATTACTAGGGAGAGAAGAAAGTAGAGGACAGTCAGTAGTGTAATTACTAGGGAGAGAAGAAAGTAGAGGACAGTCAGTAGTGTAATTACTAGGGAGAGAAGAAAGTAGAGGACAGTCAGTAGTGTAATTACTAGGGAGAGAAGAAAGTAGAGGACAGTCAGTAGTATAATTACTAGAGAGAGTAGAGGACAGTCAGTAGTGTAATTACTAGGGAGAGTAGAGAGTAGAGGACAGTCAGTAGTGTAATTACTAGGGAGAGTAGAGAGTAGAGGACAGTCAGTAGTGTAATTACTAGGGAGAGAAGAAAGTAGAGGACATTCAGTATTATAATTACTAGGGAGAGTAGAGAGTAGAGGACAGTCAGTAGTGTAATTACTAGGGAGAGAAGAAAGTAGAGGACAGTCAGTAGTATAATTACTAGAGAGAGTAGAGGACAGTCAGTAGTGTAATTACTAGGGAGAGTAGAGAGTAGAGGACAGTCAGTAGTGTAATTACTAGGGAGAGTAGAGAGTAGAGGACAGTCAGTAGTGTAATTACTAGGGAGAGAAGAAAGTAGAGGACATTCAGTATTATAATTACTAGGGAGAGTAGAGAGTAGAGGACAGTCAGTAGTGTAATTACTAGGGAGAGAAGAAAGTAGAGGACATTCAGTATTATAATTACTAGGGAGAGTAGAGAGTAGAGGACAGTCAGTAGTGTAATTACTAGGGAGAGAAGAAAGTAGAGGACATTCAGTATTATAATTACTAGGGAGAGTAGAGAGTAGAGGACAGTCAGTAGTGTAATTACTAGGGAGAGTAGAGAGTAGAGGACAGTCAGTAGTGTAATTACTAGGGAGAGAAGAAAGTAGAGGACATTCAGTATTATAATTACTAGGGAGAGTAGAGAGTAGAGGACAGTCAGTAGTGTAATTACTAGGGAGAGTAGAGAGTAGAGGACAGTCAGTAGTGTAATTACTAGGGAGAGAAGAAAGTAGAGGACATTCAGTATTATAATTACTAGGGAGAGTAGAGAGTAGAGGACAGTCAGTAGTGTAATTACTAGGGAGAGTAGAGAGTAGTAGAGGACAGTCAGTAGACATTGTAATTACTAGGGAGAGAAGAAAGTAGAGGACATTCAGTATTGTAATTACTAGGGAGAGAAGAAAGTAGAGGACAGTCAGTAGTATAATTACTAGGGAGAGTAGAGAGTAGAGGACAGTCAGTAGTGTAATTACTAGGGAGAGAAGAAAGTAGAGGACATTCAGTATTATAATTACTAGGGAGAGAAGAGAGTAGAGGACATTCAGTATTATAATTACTAGGGAGAGTAGAGAGTAGAGGACAGTCAGTAGTGTAATTACTAGGGAGAGAAGAAAGTAGAGGACATTCAGTATTATAATTACTAGGGAGAGTAGAGAGTAGAGGACAGTCAGTAGTGTAATTACTAGGGAGAGAAGAAAGTAGAGGACATTCAGTATTATAATTACTAGAGAGAGTAGAGAGTAGAGGACAGTCAGTAGTGTAATTACTAGGGAGAGAAGAAAGTAGAGGACATTCAGGGAGAGTAGAGAGTAGAGGACAGTCAGTAGTGTAATTACTAGGGAGAGTAGAGAGTAGAGGACAGTCAGTAGTGTAATTACTAGGGAGAGAAGAAAGTAGAGGACATTCAGTAGTAAACTCGGCAAAAAAAGAAACGTCCTCTCAGTGTCAACTGCGTTTATTTTCAGCAAACTTAACATGTGTAAATATTTGTATGAACATAAGATTCAACAACTGAGACATAAACTGAACATTTTCCACAGACATGTGACTAACAGAAATGGAATAACATGTCCCTGAACAAAGGGGGGAGGTCAAAATCAAAAGTAACAGTCAGTATCTGGTGTGGCCACCAGATGCATTAAGTACTGCAGAGCATCTCCTCCTCATGGACTGCACCAGATCTGCCAGTTCTTGCTGTGAGATGTTACGCCACTCTTCCACCAAGGCACCTGCAAGTTCCCAGACATTTCTGGGGGGAATGGCCCTAGCCCTCACCCTCCGATCCAACAGGTCCCAGACGTGCTCAATGGGATTGAGATCCGGGTTCTTCGCTGGCCATGGCAGAACACTGACATTCCTGTCTTACAGGAAATCACTCACATAACGAGCAGTATGGCTGGTGGCATTGTCATGCTGGAGGGTCATGTCAGGATGAGCCTGCAGGAAGGGTACCACATGAGGGAGGAGGATGTCTTCCCTGTAACGCACAGTGTTGAGATTGCCTGCAATGACAACAAGCTCAGTCCGATGATGCTGTGACACACCGCCCCAGACCATGACGGACCCTCCACCTCCAAATCGATCCTGCTCCAGAGTACAGGCCTCGGTGTAACGCTCATTCTTTCGACGATAAACGCGAATCCAACCATCACACCTGGTGAGACAAAAACCCCGACTCGTCAGTGAAGAACACTTTTTGCCAGTCCTGTCTGGTCCAGCGATGGTGGGTTTGTGCCCATAGGTGACATTGTTAACGGCGATGTCTGGTGAGGACCTGCCTTACAACAGACCTACAAGCCCTCAGTTCACTCTCTCAGCCTGTTGCGGACAGTCTGAGCACTGATGGAGGGATTGTGCGTTCCTTGTGTAACTCGGGCAGTTGTTGCCATCCTGTACCTGTCCCGGAGGTGTGATGTTCGGATGTACCGATCCTGTGCATGTGTTGTTACATGTGGTCTGCCACTGCGAAGACGATCAGTTGTCCGTCTTGTCTCCCTGTAGTCCTGTCTTAGGCATCTCACAGTACAGACATTGCAATTTATTGCTCTGGCTACATCTGCAGTCCTCATGCCTCCTTGCAGCATTCCTAAGGCACGTTCACACAGATGTGTACAGTGCAGGCAAGGCTAAAGACAGATAGTCATCTGACCTCCCTGTCATTATCAGGTCAATGAATGTCTGCATCCCAAATGGCACCATATTTCCATTATAGTGCACTACTTTTGAACAGGGCTTATAGGGCTCTGGTCAAAAGTAGTGCACTGTGAAGGGAATAGGATACTATTTGGGACTCACACAATTCATCATACCCATGTTATGAAGGCTCCCATGGCAGCCCAAGGGACATGAAAGTCAGAACAGATAAAGGTGGAATAAAACAAATTTTAAAAAGATAAGGACATTTTGTTATGTCACTTTGACTAAATGAGTGGAGCACAATGTGACCTCTGACGTAAATCAGAACTAGTCTCACAAGTCAGACAATTGTTTTCCGAAATATTACATGTGAAAGACTGAAAATCAATGGTACAGCTACACCCTAAATGGCACCCTATTTCTTATATAGTGCACTACTTTTCACCAGAGCCCTGTGGGCCCTGGTAAAAAGTAGTGCACTACATAGGGAATGTGTGTCATTTGGGATGCAAGCCTAAATTTGAACCACCTCAAAGCAGACTCTAATGGTCCTGTCCAACAACTATAATCCAGATTGATGGTGGCATTAACATGATTTGAATTCACTGTCTGACGTAGATTATGTCATGTTAAAAAAATCTCAGAAAGGGACTTTTCAATATGGAAAGCTTACGATAGATTCAACAATCTGTACCAAGATCTATTTCCATGGCTGCTTCCAGCAGAGACCTTTCAAACAATATGCTTCATTTTAGTCACGTTCACCTGTCCATTACTATGTGTCGAATTGATGAAAACGTATAGCTGAAGCGTACTGTAGCTAAACCCAAGTCTGGCAATAAGAATTAGACATTTTATAGGCTGACATGACATAGTATCCTATCCATTCCTACAACGGGTAGACTTGATCTACGATCTATGACAGGAATTCCATCGCAGAGGGAATAGATGGGCTGCCCTTGCAATCTAACATTGACCCTGCTACATGATCCGTGGGAAATAGTGATTAAACAGGTTAAAGGTCATATCCTGACCCTTAGAGAGGTCACAAGTGCTTAACAGTGTGGCTAATGATGTGATGTCAGTGCAGTTCCAGTCCTATGATAATAAACCATAGGTAATAGCCATGTGTCTCACTAGTTCACCATTCCATATTCCCTATGGAGCAATTCATTCAGTCAACTATATAGGCCTACTATATGGGAGTATACTAGTGGGTATTCTCACAGGACCATCCTTCTGAATTCTGAGGCTGAATAGTGAGTAACGGGGCATGTTCACTGCTAAGGCTTAGTTATCTCCATGTACTGTCTGTTTTATTTGATTTGATTAATTTCACCTTTATTTAACCAGGTAGGCTAGTTGAGAACAAGTTCTCATTTGCAACTGCGACCTGGCCAATATAAAGCAAAGCAGTGCAACACAAACAACAACACAGAGTTACACATGGAATAAACAAATATACAGTCAATAACACAATAGAAAGAAATCTATATACAGAGTGTGCACTTGAGGTAAGATTAGGGAGGTAAGGCAATAAATAGGCCGTAGTGGCGAAGTAATTACAATTTAGCAATTAAACACTGGCGTGATAGATGTGCAGAAGATGAACTTGCAAGTAGAGATACTGGGGTGCAAAGGAGCAAAAAAACAACAATATGGGGATGAGGTAGTTGGATGGGCTATTTACAGATGTCATCTGTAAATCCAAGGAGGAGAACATGAACTTGATCATGTGACCTGGGTGGCTCAGTCACAGTGTCATAGGCTTGGGACTGGAGGGGTAGTGAAGGGCTTGATATGGACGTAATTTGGATAACAAGCTTCTCTCTCTCCATCAGCCAGTAGGTTGCTCCACTTCTCAATGCAGAATCAGATTTACAAATGGGACATGGTGAAGAGAACGTTCTAATGAGGAGTACAGTGTACAGACAGTTTCCTCTGTCAGAACATGATACTGAACTCATTCCATTTATTGTGTCTAGTTTGCTTGCAAACTTACCAAATCTAAAGCACTTATTGTGAGGCCAAAACCAAACTTCAGTTATCAGTTAATAATCAACTAAATAAATAAACCAAAACCAAAAGCAAAACAAGAAAAACAAACATTCTCTTATCAATAATGGGATGGTCTATTTCAAGCACATTCTGGTTGATTAATTCATTTGCGCATAAAAAGCAAAGGGAATATTATCTAATGCAGTAGAAACAAATCGGATTGCCTGCGTTTGATCCAACTTTGACTTTATTCCATGAAGACAGCAGCATGCTCGCCCGCTTGTTTTGGCCTTACCTCCACCTGAGATTGTTTGGAGAGCGTCGCTATGCGCGTGCTGTGCAAGCTGAGGCACCTGGACGCACATCTCCCTCGGTAGACGTCGTTCATCGACCGGGTCTCGTCTTCCCTCTTCGTCTTCGCATTGACACTCAAGAACAGGATACTCCACCAACAAAGACTCGCAAATACACCTCGACTTTTGAATAATGACATGGTCTAGGCCTTTTCTCCTGCGTGTGTTTCCCCTCGAAGCAACGGGACGGGTTTGTGACAGTTTGTGGATGCAGCCCGGGAAACTGAGGAAACTTCTATGTCGAAGGGAGGAGCCAGGGTCTGAGCTCAGCCTGCCATTGGAAGACATCTACCATAAAACGTAAATGATCTCAGGCATGATGTTTGTGATGAGTTTGGACCGTTGCCGTGTAGTTGTTTAATTGCTGACATATTTGAAGTCCAAAAATTACAATCTAAATGTAAGGGCTAATCTACCTCACGCGATAAAACCAGGTCGAGTATTATCTTTAATGATACTGTCCTGCTTCAAGTGAAGAAGGCATTTTGATAAAGGGTAATAACACGTGAACAAAATCGACAGATTCCACCCCTCAGCGCTCCTGTTCACCTGCCACTCACTACACCTGTTTATGGTCTTTCCCAATACATTTTCTGGGGCCAAAAAAACAACAACATAGAACTGCAACAATCACTTCATAATCTCTTAAATGTTATCCTAGACTGTACTGAAAAACTCATTTTCTACATATTCATTGTGTCTTATTTGGGATTCCTCCCTTCAATTTCACTAATTCATTCATTAAGTAATTCATCCATTCTTCCATTCATTCATTCATTGAAACTTACCTGACTAACAATAGTTAGTATAGCATAGTAGTTCTCTAGTAGAATCAGTTTGTTGCCTCATGGAAACCTATCTGGGGGGCGGGAAGTTACACAGCTTCCAGGGAACCCCATCATTTTCACCGGTAGCAGAAAACAACATTTTAATGGGCAAAACTATAAAAACTAACCACTACCATATCTCACAAAGTATCTCTCCACGTTTTGGCACCGTTTTCTTGCCCACGGAAAGGAGAGAATATGACGTGTAGGAAATATTGAAGAAATCCTCCCGTAGTTGGTATTTTTTTGGTCATGCTCATTGAAAAATAGTCTCTGCTTGGAGCATTAGCCTCCTGTGGTGATAATGACTGGCCCATACCTCTTCTATGTTAGGTTTTATAGAGTGGTGCTGTGCTGAGCTGTGTGGAATCACAGCAGCTGTGCTGTCTACTAACTACAGGGTCATAATTAGTCTACAGGTGAGGAGTGTTTTCTGACACTGGCTGCAGTTCAGAACCAGAGTCAGGTTCAATCTGTCCATTCACAGTAGCTTTAGTTTACACAGAGGGAAGATTGCGGAGAGTGAATGATGAAGGGTTTGGTAACTCAGTCTGTTTTCTGTCATTTGGACCACAATTGCATGTTTAAATGCAATCATGTATTTAGTAGAAATGGCATGGGGCCCCTCTCAAGTCAAATCAAATCGAATCTAACTGTATTTACCACATGCGCCGAATACAACAAGTGTAGACTTTACCGTGGAAATGCTTACTTACAAGCCCTTAACCAACAGTGCAGTTCAAGAAGAAGAAAGTATTCAACAAGTAGGCTAAAATAAACAGTAATAATAAAAAGTAACACAATAAGAATAACATTAACGAGGCTAAATACAGGTGGCACTGTTACCGAGTCAGTGTGTGGGGGTACAGGCTAGTTGAGGTAATCTGTACATGTAGGTGGGGGCGAAGTGACTATGTATAGGTAACAAACAAACAGCGAGTAGTAGCAGTGTACAAGGTGGGGGGGTCAATGTAAATTGTCCGGTGGCGATATTTGTGAATTGTTCAGCAGTCTAATGGATTGGGGGGTAGAAGCTGTTGAGGAGACTTTTGGTCCAAGACGTGGCGATCCAGTACCGCTTGCCGTGCGGTAGCAGAGAAAACAGTCTTTAACTTGGGTGACTGGAGTCTCTGACACCGCCTATTATATAGGTCCTGGATGACAGGAAGCTTGGCCCCAGTGATGCAATGGGCCATTCGCACTACCCTCTGTAGCGTCTTACGGTCAGATGCCGAGCAGTTGCCATACCAGGCGGTGATGCAACCGGTCAGGATGCTCTCAATGGTGCAGCTGTAGAAACCTTTAGGGATCTGGGGGCCCATGCCAAATCTTTTCAGTCTCCTGAGGGGGAAAAGGTTTTGTCGTGCAGTCTTCACAACTGTCTTGGTATGTTTGGACCATGATAGTTCGTTGGTGATGTGGACACCAAGGAACGTGAAACTCTCGACCCGCTCGTCGATGTTAATGGGGACCTGTTTGGCCCGCCTTTTCCTGTAGTCCACGATCAGCTCCTTTGTCTTGCTCACATTGAGGGAGAGGTTGTTGTCCTGGCACCACACTGCCAGTTCTCTGACCTCCTCCCTATAGGCCGTCTCATCGCTGTCGGTGATCAGGCCTATCACTGTTGTGTCGTCAGCCAACTTAATGATGGTGTTGGAGTCGTGTTTGGCCACGCAGTTGTGGGTGAACAGGGAATACAGGAGGGGACTAAGTACACACCCGTGAAGAGCCCCAGTGTTAAGGATCAGCGTGGCAGACATGTTGTTGCCTACTCTTACCACCTGGGGGCGGCCCGTCAGGAAGTCCAGGATCCAGTTGCAGAGGGAAGCTAAGGACTCCCAGAGTCCTTAGCTTAGTGATGAGCTTTGTGGGCACTATGGTGTTGAACGCTAAGCTGTAGTCGATGAACAGCATTCTCACACAGGTGTTCCTTTTGTCCAGGTGAGAAAGGGCAATGTGAAGTGCGATTGAGATTGTGTCATCTGTGGATCTGTTGGGGTGGTATGCGAATTAGAGTAGGTCTAGGGTGTCCGGGAGGATGCTGTTGATGTGAGCCATGACCAGCCTTTCAAGTACTTCATGGCTACCGACGTGTCCTTGGTCATGCAACGCTGAGTCACAGCGTGTGACTATATCTTAAACGGGCAATCCACAGATGCTACATCCATTTTTGGGCTTATAAAATAAGAAGAGTATAACATATACAGTGGAGCAAAAAAGCATTTAGTCAGCCACCAATTGTGCAAGTTCTCCCACTTAAAAAGATGAGTGAGGCTTGTAATTTTCATCAAAGGTACACTTCAACTATGACAGACTAAATGAGAAAAAAAATCCTGAAAATCGCATTGTAGGATTTTGAATGAATTTATTTGCAAAGTATGGTGGAAAATAAGTATTTGGTCACCTACAAACAAGCAAGATTTCTGTCTCTCACAGACCTGTAACTTATTCTTTAAGAGGCTCCTCTGTCCTCCACTCGTTACCTGTATTAATGGCACCTGTTTGAACTTGTTATCAGTATAAAAGACACCTGTCCACAACCTCAAACAGTCACACTCCAAACTCCACTATGGCCAAGACCAAAGAGCTGTCAAAGGACACCATCAACAAAATTGTAGACCTGCACCAGGCTGGGAAGACTGAATCTGCAATAGGTAAGCAGCTTGGTTGGAAGAAATCAACTGTGGGAGCAATTATTAGGAAATGGAAGATATACAAGACCACTGATAATCTCCCTCGATCTGGGGCTCCACGCAAGTTCTCACCCTGTGGGGTCAAAATTATCACAAGAACGGTGAGCAAAAATCCCAGAACCACACGGGGGGACCTAGTGAATGACCTGCAGAGAGCTGGGACCAAAGTAACAAAGCCTACCATCAGTAACACACTACGCCGCCAGGGACTCAAATCCTGCAGTGCCAGACGTGTCCCCCTGCTTCAGCCAGTACATGTCCAGACCCATCTGAAGTTTGCTAGAGAGCATTTGGATTATCCAGAAGAAGATTGGGAGAATGTCATATGGTCAGATGAAACCAAAATATAACGTTTTGGTAAAAACTCAACTCGTCGTGTTTGGAGGACAAAGAATGCTGAGTTGCATCCAAAGAACACCATACCTACTGTGAAGCATGGGGGTGGAAACATCGTGCTTTGGGGCTGTTTTTCTGCAAAGGGACCAGGACGACTGATCCGTGTAAAGGAAAGAATGAATGGGGCCATGTATCGTGAGATTTTGAGTGAAAACCTCCTTCCATCAGCAAGGGCATTGAAGATGAAACGTGGCTGGGTCTTTCAGCATGATAATGATCCCAAACACACCGCCCGGGCAACGAAGGAGTGGCTTCGTAAGAAGCATTTCAAGGTCCTGGAGTGGCCTAGCCAGTCTCCAGATCTCAACCCCATAGAAAATCTTTGGAGGGAGTTGAAAGTCCGTGTTGGCCAGCAACAGCCCCAAAACATCACTGCTCTTGAGGCCCAAAATACCAGCAACAGTGTGTGAAAACCTTGTGAAGACTTACAGAAAACGCTTGACCTCTGTCATTGCCAACAAATTGTATATAACAAAGTATTGAGATAAACTTTTGTTATTGACCAAATACTTATTTTCCACCATCATTTGCAAATAAATTCATTAAAAATCCTACAATGTGATTTTCTGGATTATTTTTTCTCATTTTGTCTGTCATAGTTGAAGTGTACCTATGATGAAAATTACAGGACTCTCTCAACTTTTTAAGTGGGAGAACTTGCACAATTGGTGGCTGACTAAATACTTTTTTGCCCCACTGTAAATGCCTCATTTATAATGCCTCAGAACCAAAGCTTGTTTTACTTCAATGTGTGCAAACATTGTAAATGTAAACAAACACTATATAGCCTCCAAATAAACTTCAACCTATATTTTTTCATTCCTTGCATCAAGAGCTCTGCATTTTTACCAACACAGTGGCAGGGTAGCCCCTTTGTTATTGTTTCAACTACGGGTTACACCTTTAAGCTCTATCTCAGGACATGCCAGACTTACTTAATAAATTACGCATGTACATTTTATTCACCTGGTGGTCCAACCACACTGCAACTTTCAGGAGGAGGAATACCCCCTGCTCCATTTAAAACATGGTTAAAGAATATGTGCTCATATGCATGCGTGTGTGCAGAGAGGGGATCCTTGCAAGCATGTGGTGGAGGAAGTAGGTAGTTGGTGTGGGGTCTTGTAGTCTCCTGCAGGCTGCTGAATGGTATTTTCCACAACCCTGGTGGTTTCCTTCCCCCCTGACTGGGGGAAGCCTCTGCCAATGGGGTGTCCCCTACAGTATGGGTCATAAAACCAGGGTCGGGGAACCCCTGTGTCTACGTGGGAAGGTAGTAATGGATGTTATACGAGTTGCCTACTTTCAGCCATCGACGTATGTGTGTGTGATTGTGTGTGTGTGTGTGTGTGTGTGTGATTGTGTATGTGTTTACGCATGAGTGTGTGAGTGAGCGGGGGGGCTTTCCGCTGGCAACCTTTGTTAGCCTTTGGAAAACAACAATCACGCGTGGAGCGTGAGCATACAGTTCCCTAAGGAGGTGTAACGATCGGTTATCGGAGTGTAATGAATTAAATAATTAACTATTGACACAGACGGAGCTTGTCTCTCAGCATGGGTGTTTCAGTCAATACACTGCTACACAGAGTCTCTTGACTCTAGGGCTGAGTCCCAAATGGCACCCTATTCCCTACATAGTGCAGTACATTTCACCTTATGGGCCCTGGTCAAAATGAATGCACTATATTAGGGAATAGGGTGCCATTTGGGACACAGACAAATCATCATTATCTGTATAGAGTTTGAATTATTAATACATTTTGGTTTAATTCATGTCAAATGCATGATCATGATGTATTGTTGGGAACTGACAAATGTAGTTTCTTTCAGCGTATTAATAATGCATGTCTGTCACTGTGGAGTGATCTTCATGCTGTGCCCAGCTAAACCATAAACTATTTGTATTGGACTATGCTGTAAGTAGGAGCTCTGTTGACATCTAGTGGATGAAATATGTATCCGTTTATATTCATTGTTGACAAATCGGCCCTGAAATCATGTTGTAATTATGTTGTAATATTTTCTGAGTTGAAGTTTGAAACTGCAACCTAAAAAAGATCTGTACCCTAAGACTATAACCTAAAAAAGATCTGTACCCTAAGACTATAACCTAAAAAAGATCTGTACCCTAAGACTATAACCTAAAAAAGATCTGTACCCTAAGACTATAACCTAAAAAAGATCTGTACCCTAAGACTATAACCTAAAAAAGATCTGTACCCGAAGACTATAACCTAAAAAAGATCTGTACCCTAAGACTATAACCTAAAAAAGATCTGTACCCTAAGACTATAACCTAAAAAAGATCTGTACCCTAAGACTATAACCTAAAAAGATCTGTACCCTAAGACTATAACCTAAAAAAGATCTGTACCCTAAGACTATAACCTAAAAAAAGATCTGTAACCTAAGACTATAACCTAAAAAAGATCTGTACCCTAAGACTATAACCTAAAAAGATCTGTACCCTCAAGACTATAACCTAAAAAAAAAAGATCTGTACCCTAAGACTATAACCTAAAAAAGATCTGTACCCTAAGACTATAACCTAAAAAAGATCTGTACCCTAAGACTATAACCTAAAAAAGATCTGTACCCTAAGACTATAACCTAAAAAAGATCTGTACCCTAAGACTATAACCTAAAAAGATCTGTACCCTAAGACTATAACCTAAAAAAGATCTGTACCCTAAGACTATAACCTAAAAAAGATCTGTACCCTAAGACTATAACCTAAAAAAAGATCTGTATAAGACTATAACCTAAAAAAGATCTGTACCCGAAGACTATAACCTAAAAAAGATCTGTATAAGACTATAACCTAAAAAGATCTGTACCCTAAGACTATAACCTAAAAAAGATCTGTACCCTAAGACTATAACCTAAAAAATATCTGTAACCTAAGACTATAACCTAAAAAATATCTATACCCTAAGACTATAACCTAAAAAAGATCTGTAACCTAAGACTATAACCTAAAAAAGATCTGTAACCTAAGACTATAACCTAAAAAATATCTATACCCTAAGACTATAACCTAAAAAAGATCTGTACCCTAAGACTATAACCTAAAAAAGATCTGTACCCGAAGACTATAACCTAAAAAGATCTGTACCCTAAGACTATAACCTAAAAAAGATCTGTACCCTAAGACTATAACCTAAAAAAGATCTGTAACCTAAGACTATAACCTAAAAAAGATCTGTACCCTAAGACTATAACCTAAAAAAGATCTGTACCCTAAGACTATAACCTAAAAAAGATCTGTACCCTAAGACTATAACCTAAAAAAGATCTGTACCCTAAGACTATAACCTAAAAAAGATCTGTACCCTAAGACTATAACCTAAAAAAGATCTGTACCCTAAGACTATAACCTAAAAAAGATCTATAACCTAAGACTACGGTGTAGTGTTCTGGGAATTGTGACATGGCAGGCTGCCATGGGAATTGTTCTAGGATTGCCACCTGGATCTTTCCCACTTGGTCACTATAGTAACAGCAGAGCAGCTCAAGCCTTGGGTGGTGGCAAATAGTGCTGCTCAGTGCTCATGTTTTATGCCATCAACTTACCTGACCAATCACATGCTAAAGAGTCAGATGATATCTGTATAGGCCCATCTATTTTATCAAACTGAATTATGCATTCAAGTTAAAGCTGACATCAATAAACAAATGCAAACTGTTGGGGAACGAAGCAACTTTTGGTTTGTAACTACTTCACAACAGTAACGGATGGTAAATGGACTACATATGTGGTACTCTTGCGCTGCCAGACATCACACCAAATTACAGAATCAACTATGGTAGTCAACGGTTGTCTCAGTTGCATAGGTCAGAGGAACAGCACCAGACATGAATGTTCTCACTCTTGTCTCCAAACATCCGGGCATTCTGACATCTGCATGCATGTCTTGAATGTTGAGGGAGCTGTGGAGAGAGGATTGAAAATGCCAGATAACCTAAGAGACAACCTGGGCCTGTATTTATAAAGCATCTCAGAGTTCTGATCCAGGACTAGGTCCTCCGTGTCCATATAATCTTATTCAGTATCATCTAAAAGGCAAAACTGATCCAAGATCAGCACTACTACCCCAAAATGTGTGTGTTTTACTGATAATTTAACCTTGGTAGGTCGCACAAGGTAAAGTGGCCAGGTGAAGGAGGGAGCTACATACAAAGTGAGTGTCTGAATGTGATTCTCGCGCAGATGTTTTTTCTCTCGCTTTGGCAGGTCTCCAGTGTGTCTCAGCTATGGTCTCCACAGCCACTGTCAAGATGTTTGTTTCACCTTAGGCCCTCTCCTGGAAATACAGTAGACCAGCATTATCTCTGGTGTAGTTTAGTAGCTTGGTTAAACCTGACTGAACGAGTCAGGTTTAACAATGTTGAAATCATTTGTTTAGTAGCTTGGTTAAACCTGACTGAACGTTCCATGTTAAAAAAATATGAAAAAAAATGTGTTTAGTAGCTTGGTTAAACCTGACTGAATGCTCCATGTTAAACAATGATGAAAAAATGATTTCACAATGGTTCAGTCTGGTTAATAACCAGGCAAGTATTCAGTGAGACAGTTTATCATACCTAGTAAGACACAGAGTACTATTTTTGGGCAGACTCTCCATAGCTTAAAGACAGCAGCAGGAGAAGGAGAGAAACACACACCACTTTCATCTTTCCTTCTCTTCAGGTGTCTTTTGAGCTGTCATTTTAACGATAGAACATATGTCATCAAAGAGTGCTTAGTGTGACTAACGTATATAGTCGGTCCTGTTCCGCTGCTTCACATGCAGGCTTGTGTATAATGATAGACATGGTGAAACCCAAGTAGCACAATTTAATTGAGACAAATATTTGTAACACTTTACAACTTTTTAAGCATTTTAGTGTTTGTGTTTGTTCTCTTGGCGTATTGTTATAGTGTGTTGTTATGAGCAATAAATAGTGACGTAGTTGCAGGTAGGCTACAACTCAAACAGAATCTCTGACCTGGTTAAGTTTCATTTAGAGACGTTCTTTCTGGTCCAATTAATTGTATTTTGATTCTAGCTTTCCTTTCCTTTCCCTTCTCCTCTCCATATGTCATGAAGCAGCTAATATACTTGAATCTATTCTCTGATATTCATTAGGCAATGTTTCATTTATTCAGGTTTAGCACAGAATTTCCCAGATGTCCTCTTGTCTGGATCTGAATATCAGAATGGGAATTCCTGGTTTTCAGAAGAGATTACGCAAGACAATAAAGTTTACAGCGATCAGTGCCACAAAACAGGGACTGTTCCAGATCTGGGCCGGAAATCATTACATTTTGTACTTTATTTGAAAATACAAATAGTTTTAAAAAGTAGTCATTTTTGGGATCTGTATTCAAATAGTTGTAGTTACCTCCAAAGTAACTATTTGCTCCACCGGATTAACTTTCCACAACTCAGATATTCAAGGTCTGCTCTGTTCCACATTGGGACATTCAACATTGGGACAGAGTGTGTAATGACACTTTTAAGCTGAATGGAGTCTAGTTTATAGCTGATCAATCACATACAAGTCATATACAGGACTAGTTTATAGCCTATATGATGTATTACCCTGTACCACCACAGAAAATATAAACTTGCTCAGTGCAGTGCTCATGTTTCACCTGGCTAATCACAGTTTAATTATGTCAAACATAAATAATAATTAAATGCAAACTATTTGGAACAAAGAAGCAAAAGTACAACTTTATTTCTGTTACTTCTTGGCAGTTTCAATCATGTGCATTGATTAGTACAATTAATGGACTGTATAGTATACAGTATGGTAGACAGAGGATGTGTCTCTCAGTTGCATTGGTTGGTGGTGCAGCAATAGGCATCAATGTCCTTGTTGCTTCCCAGCAGCATGCATTCTGACATCTTCATGCATCTCTTGAAGTATGAGATAGCTGTGGAGAGAGAGAAGCGAGACAGGATAAAACACCAGATACAGAAGACACAAACCAGCACATTTTCTTGATTGGATAAAGCAAACGTTTTCCTTAGATGTCAATCAAAAGGATCAGGTATTTTGTGTTTTCCCGATTGGTTACTGATCCTAGGGTTAAACACAGTAAAGTGCCTAGTGGAGGGGTATATACAGATGAAACTCAGGGTATACTGCCTAGTGAAGGGGATAATAGATGCAGTACGTACGAAGTGGGTACTTGAATATGACCATGGCACAGGTGTCATGGTCAACACGGCAGGTCTCCACTGTGTTACTGCAGCCATTGCCAACACAACGGTTGCATCTCAGGCCCTCTCCTGGAGAAAACAGAAGAACAGCGTCATCTCTTGTATTGGAGTGTGTCTGGTTATCCATTGTGTATAATGATAGAATGGAGATGAGAATAAGCTAGCTTTAATCTGGTACATGTGTTTAATTGACATTGTCCCTGTCAAATAAAGAAATCAAATTAGATGATAATTGTACATGAAGTTTAATTGGTGGGAGTCCAGTGAATGTAACACAACAATCAACAGTGAAAAGAAGGACGCCTGTACAGAATAAAAATATTCCATAACATGCATCCTGTTTGCAATAAGGCACTAAATTAAACCTGCAAAAAAATGTGGCAAAGAAGTTAACTTTATGTCCTGAATACAAAGTGTTACTGTATGTTTGGGGGAAACACAACACATCACTGAGTACCACTCTTCATATTTTCAAGCATACTTTCCTTCGGCAAGGACTAGTGAGTTTTTAAGTTTTTTGTAAAAATAAACAGAATAGAGCAAAGTACAAGCAAAATCCTAGAGGAAAACCTGAGTCAGTTTGCCTTCCAACAGACCCTGGGAGACAAATGTACCCTTCAGCAGGAAAATAAACTAAAACACAAGGCCAAATGTAAACTGGAGCTGCTTATCAAGACAACATTGAATGTTCCTGAGTGGCCTAGTACATTTTTTGACTGAAATTGGCTTGAACATGGCTGTCTAGAAATTATCAACAACCAACCTGACAGAGCGTGTAGATTTTTTTAAAAGAATATTGTACAAGTACAGTACAATCCAGGTCTGCAAATCTCTTAGAGGCTTACCCAGAAAGACTCACAGATCTAATCGCTGCCAAAGGTGATTCTAACATGTATTGACTCATGGGATTGAATACTATTGTAAATGAACTATTTCTGTATTTAATTTTCATTAAACTTGCTAAAATGTCTGAAAACTTGTTTTCACTTTGTCATTATGAGGTATTGTGTGAAGATGGGTGAAATAAAATATATATTTAATCAATTTCGGCAGTAACACAACAGCAGTGGAATAAGTCAAGGGACATGAATACTTTCTGAAGGCACTGTAGTAAAATGATTGCTTTGATTGCTTTGATAGACGACCATATCAACCACGTTACACTGGATTGCGGGGCAGCTGTATCACAAAAACGTCTGAACTACAGTTGTTGCGTGTGAAACATAACAGCAGAAAGACAGGACAATGCGAAGATGTCAGAAGGTGGGAATAAAAAGCAGGATCAGGTGGACAACACTTAGGAAAGTAAAGCAACTCCAAATCATTCACGCTGTGGGTTTTAGACAAGTCGATGCACAATTTACTTTTGTAAAATGTTCCGTGTGATTGAAGTTTGATTTTAGTTGAATGATTATATAATGATTAGAATGTTTTACGATATTATTTGGAGGGAGAAATGTGATGGTGCCCCTAGGGATGACAGCTCTTTAAAAGTATGTTTTGTGGTCATTGAAGAACTAGGTAGAATAGGTGCGTATTCAGGCCTACTTGATAGCTAGCTGTAGTTGTATCTAATAAATAAACTCTTTAGGCTAACAGTGATCACTGGAACGTACATATCCTGAAGAAAATGTGCTGTGTTTGCTAGCTTGTTTCAAAGTGTGTATGGTTTTGAAATACATTATAAACTCAGCAAAAAAAGAAATGTCCCTTTTTCAGGACCCTGTATTAAAAGAAAATTTGTAAAAATCCAAATAACTTCAGAGATCTTCAATTGTAAAGGGTTTAAACACTGTTTCCCATGCTTGTTCAATGAACCATAAACAATTCATGAACACGCACCTGTGGAACGGTCGTTAAGACACTAACAGCTTACAGAGGGTAGGCAATTAAGGTCACAGTTATGAAAACTTTGGACACTAAAGTGGCCTTTCTACTGACTCTGAAAAACACCACAAGAAAGATGCCCAGAGTCCCTGCTCATCTGCGTGAAAGTACCTTAGGCATGTTGCAAGGAGGCATGAGGACTGCAGATGTAGCCAAGGCAATAAACAGCAATGTCTGTTATGTGAGATGCCTAAGACAGCGCTACAGGGAGACAGAACGGACAGCCCGTTGTCCTCGCAGTGGCAGACCACGTGTAACAACACATGCACAGGATCGGTACATCCGAACATCACACCTGCAGGACAGGTACAGGATGGCAACAACAACTGCCTGAGTTACACCAGGAATGCACAATCCCTCCATCAGTGCTCAGACTGTCCACAATAGGCTGAGAGAGGCTGGACTGAGGGCTTGTAGGCCTGCCGTAAGGCAGGTCCTCACCAGACATCAACGGCAACAACGTTGCCTATGGGCACAAACCCACCGTCGCTGGACCTGGCAGGACTGGCAAAAAGTGCTCTTTACTGGCGATTTGCGATTTTGTCTCACATGGGGTGATGGTCGGATTCGCATTTATCGTCGAAGGAATGAGTGTTACACCGTTACACCGAGGCCTGTACTCTGGAGCGGGGTCGATTTGGAGGTGGAGGGTGCGTCATGTTCTGGGGCGGTGTATCACAGCATCATCGGACTGAGCTTGTTGTCATTGCAGGCAATCTCAAAGCTATGCGTTACAGGGAAGACATCCTCCTCCCTCATGTGGTACCCTTCCTGCAGGCTCATCCTGACATAACCTTCCAGCATGACAATGCCACAAGCCATACTGCTCGTTATGTGCGTGATTTCCTGCAAGACAGGAATGGAATGTCAGTGTTCTGCCATGGCCAGCGAAGAGCCCGGATCTCAATCCCATTGAGCACGTCTGGGACCTGTTGGATCGGAGGGTGAGGGCTAGGGCCATTCCCCCAGAAATGTCCGGGAACTTTCAGGTGCCTTGGTGGAAAAGTGGGGTAACATCTCACAGCAATAACTGGCAAATCTGGTGCAGTCCATGAGGAGGAGATGCACTGCGGTACTTAATGCAGCTGGTGGCCACACCAGATACTGACTGATACTTTTGATTTTGACCCCCCCCCCCCCCCCCTTTGTTCAGGGACACATTATTCAATTTCTGTTAGTCATAGGAGTCAAAACTGTTCGCTGCTCTGGCCCCCCAATGGTGGAACAAACTCCCTCACGACGCCAGGACAGCGGAGTCAATCACCACCTTCCGGAGACACCTGAAACCCCACCTCTTTAAGGAATACCTAGGATAGGAAAAAGTAATCCTTCTCCCCCCCCCCCTTAAAAGACCTAGATGCACTATTGTAAAGTGGCTGTTCCACTGGATGTCATAAGGTGAAAGCACCAATTTGTAAGTCGCTCTGGATAAGAGCGTCTGCTAAATGACTTAAATGTAAATGTAAATGTAATATGTCTGTGGAACTTGTTCAGTTTATGTCTCAGTTGTTGAATCTTGTTATGTTCATACACATATTTATATATGTTAAGTGTGCTGAAAATAAACACAGTCGACAGTGAGAGGACATTTAGTTTTGTAGTGGTAGTGTCTGCAGTAGTAATGGTGGTACTGTAACTGGTCATAGTTGACCAAGTAGGGTAAAGGAAATGTTAGGATAGCCTGAACATGCGAAAATTGGTTTGGTGTATCTAGCTTCAACGGTTCAAGAGTTGCTGTTGGTGAGTTATTATATGCTAAAATAAGACCTTGTTGGGCAGACTCACCAAAGCTACACGCCAGCAGCAGGAGAAGGAGAGAAAAACATACAGCTTTCATCTTTCCTTTCTTCAGGAGTCTTTAGATCTGTCGTTCCAACAATAGAAAATAATGCATCATCAAATACTCCCTTTCTATGGTGGGATTATCCTGTCCAACAATTACAATGTGTACTGTAAGTCTATGTAGGTATACACACTGTAGGTCTACCTCTTATTTGCTTTAAATGTGCAGAAACATTCTGAAACCAACCATTTCACAACCCAAGTGGCACAATATCATGAGACAAAGTTATGAAGAGCAATAGATTGTGGAGTAGTTGCTCACCTGATTGTATTTCCTTTGGATGTGTGTTCAGCTCTCTTTTACTTGACTTTCCTCTCCTTCTCCATTTATACAGCATAATATGCTAATAAAGCTGCTATCTATGAGTCACTTGTGTGAGATAATGGCAATATTTACTTAGGTTTAGCACAAGTAGTTCCCTTAGCCTACTCTATATAGAGTGGCAAGAAAAAGTATGTGAACCCTTTGGGATTACCTGGATTTCTGCATATATTAGTCATCAAATTTGATCTGATGTTCATCTTAGTCACAACAATAGACAAACACAGTCTGCTTAAACGAATAACACACAAACAATTATACGTTTTCATGTCTTTATTGAACATACCGTGTAAACATTCACAGTGCAGGGTGGAACAAGTATGTGAACCGTTGGATTTAATAACTGGTTGACCCTCCTTTGGCAGCAATAAACACAACCAAAAGTTTTCTGTAGTTGCAGATAAGACCTGCACAACGGTTAAGAGGAATTTTGGACCATTCCTCTTTACAAAACTGTTTCAGTTCAGTAATATTCTTGGGATGTCTGGTGTGAACTGCTCTCTTGAGGTCATGCCACAGCATTTTAAATCGGGTTGTTTATTGCTGCCAAAGGAGGGTCAACCAGTTATTAAATCCAAGGGTTCACATACTTTTTCCACCCTGCACTGTGAGTGTTTACACGGTGTGTTCAATAAAGACATGAAAACGTATAATTGTTTGTGTGTTATTCGTTTAAGCAGACTGTGTTTGTCTATTGTTGTGACTAAGATGAGCATCTGATCAAATTGTATGACCAATTTATGCAGAAATCCAGGTAATTCCAAAGGGTTCACATACATTTTCTTGCCAATGTACTTTTTGAAACAGTTGCTTTCTCAGGTCTGTATTCAAATAGTTAAACAAAAGTACTTACTTTCTGAGATGTGTATTTACATTTTAAAAAGTAGTCGATTTCTGAGATCTGTTTTCAAGTAGCTTAGAAAAGTAGTCAATTTCCCGGATAAAAAAAAAAAACTTTTCCGGAAGCATAGTTAAAACTATAGTTATCCACGGTCTGCTCTGTTCCACATGTGGACAGTCCACATCGGGACAGAGTGTGTAATGATACTTTTAAGATATCAAACCCTCAACAGAACAACTAAATGTAGTCTATATTTTCTGTGGAGGTATTGAGTAGTACATAATAATATAGGCTGTATATGACTTATCGTGTATAAACTGAACTTGCTCAGTGCAGTGCTCATGTTTCAGGCCATCACCTGGCTAATCACATGTTAACGATGTCAAACATAAATAATCAATAAATGCTAACTGTTTGGGAAAAAAGTACAACTTTATTTCTGTTACTTCTTGGCAGTTTCAATCATGTGCATTGATTAGTACAATTAATGGACTGTATAGTATACAGTATGGTAGACAGAGGATGTGTCTCTCAGTTGCATTGGTTGGTGGTGCAGCAATAGGCATCAATGTCCTTGTTGCTTCCCAGCAGCATGCATTCTGACATCTTCATGCATCTCTTGAAGTATGAGATAGCTGTGGAGAGAGAGAAGCGAGACAGGATAAAACACCAGATATAGAAGACACAAACCAGCACATTTTCTTGATTGGATAAAGCAAACGTTTTCCTTAGATGTCAATCAAAAGGATCAGGTATTTTGTGTTTTCCCGATTGGTTACTGATCCTAGGGTTAAACACAGTAAAGTGCCTAGTGGAGGGGTATATACAGATGAAACTCAGGGTATACTGCCTAGTGAAGGGGTATATACAGATGAAACTCAGGGTATACTGCCTAGTGAAGGGGTATATACAGATGAAACTCAGGGTATACTGCCTAGTGAAGGGGTATATACAGATGAAACTCAGGGTATACTGCCTAGTGAAGGGGTATATACAGATGAAACTCAGGGTATACTGCCTAGTGAAGGGGATAATAGATACGTACGGAGTGGGGGCTTGAATAAGACCGTGCCGCAGGTGTCATGGTCAACACGGCAGGTCTCCACTGTGTTTCTGCAGCCTTTGCCAACACAACGGTTGCATTTCAGACCCTCTCCTGGAGAAAACAGAAGAACAGCGTCATCTCTTGTATTGGAGTGTGTCTGGTTATCCATTGTGTTGACTGGGAGACTGGAGCATAAAGAATGGAGATGAGAATAATCTAGCTTTAATCTGGTACATGTGTTTATTTGGCATTGTCCCTGTCGAATAAAGACATGAAATAAGATGAAGACCTTGTTGGGCAGACTCACCAAAGCTACATGCCAGCAGCAGGAGGAGCAGAGAAAAACATACAGCTTTCATTTTTCCTTTCTTCAGGAGTCTTTTGATCTGTCGTTCCAACAATAGAAAAAAGACATGGTGGGATTATACAATGTTCAACAATTGCAACATGTTAAGTCTGATTTATTTGAAATGTGCAGGAACATTCTGAAACCAACCATTTCACAAGCCCAGTAGCACAGTATCACGAGACAAAGTTATTAGGTGCTGTAGATAGTAGAGTAGTTGCTCACCTGATTGTATTTCCTTTAGGTGTATTGAGCTTCCTTTACTCTCCTCTCCTTCTCCTTCTCCTTTTATACAGCACAGTATGCTAATAAAGCTGCTATCTATGAGTCACTTGTGTGAGATTTTGGGCAATGGATTTACTCAGGTTTAGCACAAGCAGTGCCCTTTGTCTCTCTGTAAAAGAATGGAAATTCCCGGATTTCACGAGACAAAGGTTTGCAGTGTCGTGTTCCATACTGGGACATTCCAGGACAGGGGGTAAAGAGAATTTTGAAATATTAAAGCGCAACAAAACAACTGAATGGTGTGCGAAGTTTATCTAAGAGGTGGTGTTGGATGATGAATCATTCATATCACATGTAAACAAGTTCTTATTATGACATTTAGACATATTTTGAAATCAGGAACAAAAGGTTAAAATATCCTTTTGCAATACTGAATGTATTTCATTGCCATTTGAACTGGGCTCCAGCCACACGCATACCAATGATACAGAAGGTGAATAGAGGCCATGGGTCTTATAAGTTGCAGTTGTTCCAGTTGCAGCAGGTGATACTCAGACCCTCGGTCACACCAAGCTTCAGGCACTCCATCATCTTGAAGCAGGACTTGTGGAAGGTGTTCTCTGGAGAAATAGAGAGAGAAAGATAGAGAGGGGGGAGAGACATGATGATGACGATACCCACAGGGCACAGACGTCAGTTCAACATCTAGTTTTGACTTACATTTGGTTGAGGTCTCAACTAACGTGAATTCAACATGAAATCAACAAGAACTGTCACCATGTCATTGGATTTAGGTTCAAAGCTGGGTGATAAAAATAGGAAATGCCCTCACGTTGATGACCTTTTTCCAACCCAATCAGTTTTCTATGTTGATTCAACGTCATCACCTAGATTCTTGTGGGGTTAAAATGACATGGAAGCAACATTGACTCAACCAGTTTTTGTCCAGCGGGTAATGACTTTTGACTGAGTGATAATCTTGGAGGCCTAACTAGTAAATAGATTTCTGTTGTTTGTGTGTGTATGTCTTTAATGGATTTCTGGTTGGATTAATAAGGCACTGTGGCTGTATGCCATGCCGACTGAATGGTGCTGGGACTCAGCATAAGGGGAAGGGTAGGTCACTTTGGCACAGGCGTCCAGCTCGGGAGGACAGGTCTCCACAGTCCCCACACAATCACCACTGCCTGGCGTGGCCCGGACACACTTATGGCCCTGCAGGGCCTCACCTGAGAGAGGGGGGAGAGAAAGAGAGAGAGAGAGAAATAGAGAAACATCAACGAAAACCTGAGTAAACCTTGAAAGTCACTGGCCACAGTCATAGTGTGTAGCCTAGTGCACACTACTGACCTACTATCGAGGTTTTTATTTTATTTGAACTTTTGAAAAGAAAAACATTAGGATGGTTCAACATGAAGAGATATTTACCATAGATGACGGCCACCAGGAGCAGGAGACCAAAAGCAAAGACTTTCATGTTTGGATGTGGTTCTAAGAGAAAGAACGACACATTTCAACAGTGTAACCTATATAGACATGACAGTTAACATATTGTTCAATACCTTTACAAGTCTTTGTGTCCTAGGCTCAGACAGACATTTCAAACAGGGTCAAAAAAGTGTGAAGTCAGTGCCCTTTTGTCCATCTTACCTTCTGTACCTCTGCAGGTTTCAGTGTAACTCTCCTTCCTCCGGCCCCTCCTTTATTCAGAAATATGAGACTGATAAACACAATGCTTTGGGAAAAAAACCCGATAAGAAAAGACATGTTATTTTTAAAGCACGGACACAGGTGCAGTGTCAGACATGAATACGTACAGTACTGGAATGGGTAGCCTACCACTCAAATGAAAGGATCATTGGGTTTAATATTCCTTAACTGTCATCGGCTGTAATTGTGATGTAGCTATGTGATTGCGCTGCGTAGCAGTTACAGGAGATAAACACACTTCCACCTACTTTTTATTTTTATTTTTAAGGGTTGAAAAAGGAGGTGGGGGAGTAAAAAATAAGATGAACTATTTGAAATGAACCTGTAAAGCTTTGAAAATGACAACAAAAACAATGATTTTTTTTTAAATGGGGAAATATAAAGAAACATTAGGCCTTCCTAGCAAGCCAATGTGGTGGGTAACCTTGAAGAGGAGCCAAACCAAAGGATGAGGAGGCTGTGTAGCTTGCGCTGTGAACCTACCTGATGCTGCAGGTCAGAGATGGGTCCCATTATGCCTGGCAAAAACCAAACACTGCATTCCACAGTAAGCATGGTGGTTGCCGTGTGATGGTTTGGGGATGCTTTGCTGCCTCAGGACCTGGGCGACTTGCCTTAATAGAAGGAACCATGAATTATTCTCTGTATCAGAGAATTCTACAGGAGAATGTCAGGCCATCCGTCTGTGAGCTGAAGCTGAAGCGCAGCTGGGTCATACAGCAAGACAATGATCCAAAACACACATGAAAATGGCTAAAAAGAAAGACATTTGAAGTTTTGGAATGACCTAGTCAAAGTCCAGACCTAATCTCAATTGAGATGTTTTGGAAGGACTTGAAACAAGCAATCCATGCTTGAAACCCCACAAATGTCACTGAGTCACAGCAATTCCTCCACATTGACGCGAGAGACTGATCAACGACTACAGGAAGCTTTTGGTTGGAGTCATTGCAACTAAAGGTGGCACAACCAGTTATTGAGTGTAAGAGGAAATGTACTTTTTCACATTGAGTGTTGGCATTGAGTGTTGCAGACTTACATAACTTTGTTTATGAAATTCATGAAATAAGTATATAATTGTTGTGTTAATGGTTTACTCAGGTTCCCTTTATCTAATATTAGGTTTTGGTTGAAGATCTGATAACATTCGGTATCAAAAATTGGCAAAATAGAGAAGATTAGAAAGGAGGCAAATGCTTTTTTACAACTCTATACTGACAATATGACAAATAAAATGGGAGTATACTGTACATTTAAAACAGGTTAAAACAATAATGTTCTCAATTTATTCGATCCCAGAAAACTAGAATATAGAATAGAATAAAATACATATAGAATAACATGGATATATAAGCCTAGCAAGCAAATATGAAAAATCTGATATATTCTCAATGTAGCAAGGTGGTAAAAGCGCATAGCTGTATTCATTTATATCCACTAGATGGCACTGTCCCTTTACGAGATTCATAAATTAGGTGTGAAAGCAGTTATGGGATTGCGCATGCGCAGTGTGTGAGTGAGAGCAAGCAATTAGACTGGAGAGCTGTTGAAATCCATCGTTGGTCCAACATTACTTTAGGTGGGTAAATCTTTTTTTTATTTTTACTTTACTCTTGTACCGGAATATATCATAGTTTGCATAATCTGCAATGTATAAGAGTTTGTTTTGTAATATTGATGCCAGATGGTCATGTTAGCCTGTTGATACTTTCAGATTGACATGGTCATGTTAGCTTCTTTCTCAAGAACTCCTTGACATTATGTTGGCCTATTTAAAGAAGCATGTTAATTATCTACGCTGCTGTTGGTCTTTGTACTGTGTGTCGTGCTCTGCGTGATCCATTGTACTACTCTCTGGGCTGGACCATTTCCCCTATATTACACTTTTAGAGGTTGATCACAAAGGATCGCATTACTCATCATCAACCCTCTTCACTACGACGTACACTTAGTCACAAGCCTAATTTGGATTATCGTGAATTGAACATCGCTGTCTAAAATGCAGCATGCTTAGAAAAAGGGCCACATGGATAGGATTTGATATATTCAGAAGATTTTCAGTCTCTAAGTCTAAGAAACAACAAATTGATCCATTACATAAACTAGATTTGGCTATTTCAGTGCTTAGCTTTCTGTGGGATACAGTACCTTCAGAAAGTATTCATAGCCCTTGAAAATGTAAAATGGTTTAAATCTTCATATTTTTTCTTACCCATCTACACACAATTCCCCATAATGAAAAAGTGAAAACATGTTTTCAGACATTTCTGCACATTTATTGAAAATGAAATACAGAAATATCAAATTGACATAAAATATTCACAGCCCTGATTCAATACAAGTTAGAATCCCTGTTGGCAGCGATTACAGCTGTGAGTCTTTCTGGGTCTCTAAGAGCTTTGCACACCTGGATTGTACAATATGTGCACATTATTCTTTAAAAAACTCTTCAAGCTCTGTCAAATTGGTTGTTGATCATTGCTAGACAGCCATTTTCAAGTCTTGCCATAGATTGTCAAGCGGATTTAAGATACATCTGTAACTAGGCCACTCAGGAACATTCAATGCCGTCTTGGTAAGCAACTCCAGTGTATATTTGGCCTTGTGTTTTAGGTTATTGTCCTGCTGAAAGGTGAACTTGTCTCCCCAGGGTCTGTTGGAAAGCACTCAACCAGGTTTTCCTCTAGGATTTTGCCTGTACTTAGCTCTATTATGTTTATTTTTACTCTTAAAAACTCCCTAGTCCTTGCCGAAGACAAACATACCTATAACATGATGCAGCCACCACCATGCTTAAAAATATGAAGAGTGATACTCAGTGTTGTGTTGTGTTTCCCCCAAACATACAGTAACACTTTGTATTCAGGACATAAAGTTAACTTCTTTGCCACATTTTTTTGCAGGTTTAATTTAGTGCCTTATTGCAAACAGGATGCATGTTATGGAATATTTTTTATTCTGTACAGGCTTCCTTCTTTTCACTGTCATTTCGGTTAGTATCGAGTTAAAAAGGACACGTCTTTGTAGTGGCCAGGGCTGGATCTAGGCTTACGGGGCCCTAAGTGAGATTTGGTTGAGGGGCCCCGTCACCAAGAGGGCAAGATGTTTTAGTAGACCCCCTCTTGACGGCAGAGAGAGAAAAAATGTACGTTTTAAAGTTCATTTGTAATTCTACCCATTTTGCCATGAAGCGTACAGAAAATGTTGCCATTTTCAAGCAAGTTTTCTGTAGTTCTACACATTTTGCCATGGGGTGGAGAGAAAATGTAGCAATTTTATAACACATTTCATGCAATTCTGCTCATTTTGCCATTTGGCAGAGAGGGGTTTAGTGGTTCTAAATCACATTTTCTTCAATTCTACCCATTTTGCCATGGGGTGGAGTGTTTGAAATGGATATTCTGCCACTTTTCAACCTTGTATTCATCATCTTCATCACAGTGTCTGTTGGTTATTACTGCATTGTCGGAACTAGAAGCACAAGCATTTCGCTACACTCGCATTAACATCTGCTAACCATGTGTATGTGACAAATAACATTTGATTTGATTTGACATACAGTGCCTTCGGAAAGTATTTAGACCCCTTGACTCTACACACAATACCCCATAATGACAAAGCAAAAATGTATTACAAATAAAAAACAGAAATGCCTTATTTACACCATCCCTATGGTGAAACATGGTGGTGGCAACATCATGCTGTGGGGATGTATTTCAGCGGCAGAGACTGGGAGACTAGTCAGGGTCGAGGCAAAGATGAATGGAGCAAAGTACAGAGAGACCCTTGATGAAAATCTGCTCCAGAGCGCTCAGGACCTCAGACTGGGGTGAAGGTTCGCCTTCCAACAGGACAACAACCCTAAGTGGCTTTGGGACAGGTGTCCTTGAGTGGCCCAGCCAGAGCCCGGACATGAACCCGATCTGGAGAGACCTTAAAATAGCTGTGCAGCCATGCTCCCCATCCAACCTGACAGAGCTTGAGAGGATCTGCAGAGAAGAATGGGAGAAACTCCCCAAATACAGGTGTGCCAAGCTTGTAGTATCATACCCAAGAAGACTCAAAGTTGTAATCACTGCCAAAGGGTCTGAATACTTATGTAAATATAATTTTTCCGTTTTCTTATGTTAAAGAAATTAGCAAAACATTGTGAAAACCTGTTTTTGCTTATTCATTATGTGGTATTGTGTGTAGATTGATGCGGGGGGGAAACTATTTAATCACTTTTAGAATAAGGCTTTAACCTAACAAAATGTGGAAAAAGTCAAGGGGTCTGAATACTTTCCAAACGCACTGTATGTGAAAACAGCACACTTCTAGGATCTGTGGTTAAAAAGATAAGGTCCTAAAAAAGGGCCCCTGGGCACATGCCCCAAGTTTAGACAAACTTAGTTATCTAAAAATTGTTCGCTGACATGGCTAATTGAGTGACTGTCAGTGACTGACAAAACAAGAGGAAAACCTGCTGATGCACAACCACACTTTTAACTTGCACCTTGTGTATTCTACTATTCTAACGTGCAACAGTAAGTTCAGACCCCGACTGAGTTCCAAAAAACCCCACACATAAGCGACTTGCTTATGTCGCTTATGCCTGGAGCCGGCCCTGGTAGTGACTTGGTACTGATACACCATCCAAAGTGTAATATTAACTTCACCCTGCTCAAAGGGATACCCAATGTCTGCTTTTTTCAAGTCTGACTGTAACACAACAAAATGTGGAAAAAGTCAAGGGTTGTGAATATTTTCTGAATGCACTGTGTATTACCCAGAACAAAGGGCCAAATGTACAACCATGCTAAATGTTGTTCCATTCTTGCAGTTACATTTATATCCACTGGAGGGCACCATCAACTCACTAATATTCACTGAGATTGACAGAGACAGACAGTCTTCTGTTTCATTATAATTATGGTTTTATCCAGACAAACCAGTTGACCCAAGATGTGTACACATATAATAGAACACAAAATGTATTAACACGCATTTATACTTTGCCTACACGTCTTTTGTTCCATCAATTTCTTAGTTAAGCTCTGTGCTTTGTGCCTCTCTGGGGTAGCCTTGTACTAATGATAACACAATTACTTATATAAAATAAATAGTGAAATAGTAGCAAAGAAATCTAATATTCACATGTAAAAATGAGATTTCATCGTCTAGGATATGTTCATAACCAGGGCACTCACGCACGCACACACAAACACACCACAATAGTGTGTTTAAAGCGTTTTGAGAAGTGCACAACTACATCCAGTGAGCACTGATAAGTCCAAATGATCACGGTTCATAAATGTACATTCAAATAAGACATTTGGTGTGTTCAATAAGCTACAATACAGTTCTATGACAGTCTTGTTTGGAGATTATAAAGACGTTCTCCGTGTATAAATTATGGGGCTACACATTGGCTGCCTCCCAGGCTTTGACACAATGTCTGGAGTCCCTTTGCCAGATGCTATCCATTTGGAATCTCTCTTTCTCTCTCTGTGTCTCTTTCCTCACTTTCCCTTCTTCTCTCTATTGTCTGACAGGCCCACTGATTCCAACACAAACAGACACATCCTCTCCCCAACCTCTCACTCCCCTCTCTAATATACTCCCCCTCACTGGGGAAAGCTCTCAGTTTCCTCCCTCCTTCCAGTGCTTTACTCAATGGCCTCCATCTTAATGATAGGGACTATAACAAGAAAGCTATTTAAAAACAACAAGGACCAAGTTTTAAAGGCCTACATCTTAGTAAAACGATGTTTGTGTGACCCTACTACAGTATGTCCTAATTATTTACAGATTATCTTTGTGAGCCCATATGTCCAGTTTCTCTGTCAAAGAGCTTCATTGGTAGATAAAGGCAGTGTTGATGCCACTTTATCACCATGTACTTGAGTAAGTTAGTGCACATTCCCAGAAGAGCTGTAAATTATTCCACTGGTCCTTTTAGGGCGAGTCAGTCACATCCCGTGTCTGGGAAACTCCTGTGCTGCTGGACCTGACCCTTCCACCTAACTCATGTGCCAGGATAGAGGGTACAAACTGCCTCCTGGAACTATGTGTAGAGAGTAAACACTCCTAAATGTAATCATCTTCCCCCTGTCCTGTAGGGAGCAGCTGTACAAGTAAAAAACCATCATAGGACAACACAGTGCAGTCGGTGGGAGACAGTGGACCTGTCGGCTCGCCACTTGGTTTTCCTCTTCTTCTTCAAGCTCCTCTCTGGAATCTGTTGCCTGGGTGTGAGAGAGAGAGAGAGAGAGAGAGACAGAGCGAGAGAGACAGAGAGAGAGAGAGAGAGAGAGAGAGAGAGAGAGAGAGAGAGAGACAGAGAGACAGAGAGACAGAGAGACCGAGAGAGACCGAGAGAGAGAGAGAGAGAGTGGCTCTCATAGCTTTTGTATCAAACAGACAACCCTTCTCTAAATAATCTGTGGCGGTAACATACCTGATTACTCTAACTAACTCGTGGAACGCCTTGTCAACATTCATGGCTGGGTCCTTAGCACTGGTTTCAATGTAAGCTATCTGTAAATTAAAAGGCTCAGAATTTAGTATGGAGATCAAACAATATCTGTAGATTACATACAGTGGGTATACAATGTATGTGAACCCTTTGGAATTACCTGAATTTATGAATAAATTTGACATAAAATTTGATCTGATCTTCATCTAAGTCAGAACAATTGGCAAACACAGTGTGCTTAAACTAATAACAAACAAATTATTGTATTTTCTTTTCTTGTCTATATTGAATAAATCATTTAAACATTCACAGTGTAGGTTGGGAAAAGTATGTGAACCCCTAGGCTAATGACTTCTCCAAAAGCTAATTGGAGTCAGCAAACCTGGAGTCACTGCTGTCCAAAAGAAGTTTACAAAGGTCACCTGGATTTTCAACAGCGCCACTGGCAAAATATTCTATGGACAGATGAAACTACAGCGGGAAAAAAGGCACAGCACACCAACATCAAAACCTCATCCCAACTGTAAAGTATGGTGGAGGGAGCATCGTGGTTTGGGGCTGCTTTGCTGCCTCAGGGGCTGGACAGCTTGCTATCATCGACGGAAAAATGATTTCCCAAGTTTAGCAAGACATTTGGCAGGAGAATATAAGGCTATCTGTCTGCCAATTGAAGCTCTACAGAAGTTGGGTGATGCAACAGGACAACAACCCAAAACACAGAAGTAAATCAACAACAGAATGGCTTCAACAGAAGAAAATACGCCTTCTGGAGTGGCCCATCCAGAGTCCTCACCTCAACCCAATTGAGATGCTGTGGCATGACCTCAAGAGAGCGGTTCACACCAGACATCCCAAGAATATTGCTGAACTGAAACAGTTTTGTAAAGAGGAATGGTCCAAAATTCTTCCTGACCGTTGCGCAGGTCTGATCTGCAACTACAGAAAACGTTTGTTTGAGGTTATTGCTGCTAAAGGGAGGGTCAACCAGTTATTAAATCCAAGGGTTCACATACTTGTTCCACCCTGCACTGTGAATGTTTACACGGTGTGTTCAATAAAGACATGAACATTGTTAGCATGTTATTCATTTAAACAGACTGTGTTTGTCTATTGTTGTGACTTAGATGAAGATCCGATCAAATTGTACAACCAATTTATGCAGAAATCCAGGTAATTCTAAAGGGTTCACATACTTTTTCTTGCCACTGTACATGTAAAGTTCACACATTCACTCACACTGTGTTTACTAGCCATCTCCCTCCCCTGATCACTGGGTATTTTACGTAAGTGCAGCAGATCCACTTTGTTGGCCACAAGAACCATAGGAAAGGATTCCCTAAAAAAAGAAGGAAAATAACAATGAATAAATGAACGAATGGATGGATGGACAGAGTAATAAATGCATGAATGCCTGAATAACGGAATGCAGGAATGACTGTTGTCCTGGCCACGGCCACCAGTGGGCAGGGAAGTAGTAAATCCCACCGGTCCTTCACCCTGAGGATGAGTTGATGGAAGCGGTCCACATGTTCAAAGCTGGCCTTGTCTGTGACAGAGAACACGATGAGGAACCCGTCCCCAGTCCTCATGTACTGTTCCCTCATAGCACTGAACTCCTCTTGGCCTGCTGTATCCAGAACTGCAGAGACAAACACGATCAGACAGGTCCCACATATAACATCTACACTTGAGAACAGTATTACGAATGATCCTGGTTATTCATAAATATGCTGATCCCTCACATCTAACAATGGCAGCACAATAATGCTCTCCTTTTTTTCTCTCCTCATAACAGAACATTCCATCTTGTTCTTCAGTACATTACAAAGGTTATTTCTGGGGGAAACGATATAGTACTTTTGGCAGGTTAACAGGTTGGGCTTTTTATTTGTAATGTATGTGCTATCTATAAATCCATTTACCGTCCAATATGGCCCACTGGGCATCAATCTCAGTGTGTTTGAGGTAGGAGTCCTCGATGGTGGGGTCGTAATCAGGGACAAAGATCTTCTGAAAGAACTGAATGGTGAGCGCACTCTTCCCCACTCCCCCATCCCCCACCACTACCAGCTTATACGTGGGGAGATTGTCACTGGGAACAGCGCTCGTTGCCATAGTGACAGCTATGCTATACCTGGAACACAGAGGGAAGACGGAAGATGGTGTATGTCTGACTGATGCCATTTATAATGGGCTTTTTGCCCCTCTCTTCCTCTGGACAAAAATACATGACACAAATCACAAATGAAATGGCACAGGTAATGGTGTGGTAATAGATCAATATACATCTTAAATGAATATTATAAAAGCAGAGATCCTTCTTTTTCACTGCAATGCATAGAAAACACGGTCATTTATCTTCCATCCCTTACATGGTTGCTTACTCACTGGGCCAAAACAGTATCATTCTTATGTTGGAATACCCACTCTTTTTTTCCACTGAAAACATCAAACACTCAAACAAGGCTGAGGTCTGTACTGTAGCAGTCTAGTCCTTGTCTGCTGGATCTTTACTGACGTACTTAAGTCAGGGAATCACCCACCCACACACACACGCCATGAGTAAGGAAACCTAGCCTGCAGCTCCATACAATGGCACTGGCCTAACAGGATGAGGTCACACACAGAGAGTTCTTCCTTCCTGCAGTCAACAATGGCGGGAAGTGGAGGGTTTCCTTTCTCAGTGGATACTGTAGCCTGCATCGCTGGTCGGAGCCGGAACGGAACCCAGATGCTTGTGGAACTTACAGGCCCTCCAGAACAATATTGTAGCCAGAGAATGGGACAAGGGCAGACCAACCAATAACAATTCTCAGTCGAACCTGGGGCCTGAGGAGACCTTATGATCTGATTTGTCCCCCAAAGTGTTCAGAGCAACAACAAAAACACTTTTTTTTTTACATAAAAGGTTGTAAAACACCAGGAAATCAGCTCCAAGTGATTTTAATTTAAGAAATCTGTTCCCAAGTATTCCCACGCACAATAGAGAGACATGTGATCTTATACAAACGACAGCGAGTTATTAAATTACTGTTTTATATAACATTATAAAACAGTAATTATAACATTATATCTATTTGGGGTCCTTGTGGACAATTTGTAGTCTACAAATGATTTGTAATTATGTTCCAGCCCCCGAACACCAGCTCAAGTACAAATCGTCCCGCGGCTGAATTTAGTTGATGATTTAAGTTATTTTTCAGTTATATGTCGTCAAATGCTGTTCTAATCGCATATTATGTATGCCTACCTACCCAGCACAACCTGTTGATCGAGGACTATGTTGTCTGGGTGATTCCTTATTTCTCAGACACACTTCGCGCACACATACACCTCATTTGTGATCAGTCAGCTCTGTGATTCATAAATCCCCATTCATCTGTGATTCACAAAATCCCATATCCCCACTGAACAGTTTTGTTTTTATAGTGCCAAATTCGATCCCATAACAAAGTTGAACAATTCTTTGCTTAGGCATAACCAGATAAAGTGCGATTCGGTATTGTAAAATGCCTCGCCATACCATATTATTCCAAGGTATAATTGGACTTTCACACACATTTCAGTAGGATACAGCTAACCGTGACTTTACATCTGAAAACACCAGACATCCCAAAACATCGCAATATGTCGTAGCCGATTAAATAAAATAGCTTACCCCAATATATTTACTGTAAAGTCGCTTGCATGAAGTCACATTTCCTGCCTTCTCATGTTGTGAAGCTGACCTCATTCAGAGCTGTACATTTATATCAAATCCATTTCATATCACAGCTGCTGGAAAGTCCAGCATCTGCCACAAAAATGTAACAGTTACTTTGCGTTGCAACAGCTGATACGATAGGTTTGCTTCACGCGGGAGAAGGGGGGTCAACATGTGTTATTTTAGCGCAAATAAGCCCTTATTTGAATGATTATAGGTCCCATTTAGAGTTTGTCGCGCTTAATTTAAGTGCTTCAATTATTGACTTTCAATGTGTTATGGTTTTAACCTGCCATTTTTGGAGGTAAAGTATAACAACATTTGAACAGCATCCCCTTGTTGTAGAAATGGAGCATTCCATAGTGACTCAAGTCCAGATGTGACCATATAAAAATAATTATATTTTCAACCAATGTATAGCCTATTGCTTATTTACAAAGTATCTATAAACTATCTACAAAAACGAATAAATAACTATTTATTAACAACTTACAAACTCCCCATTAATCATTTTAAGTGGGCCATACCTTATTGTTACTTACGTGTTACCTAAAAGTGGGCAGTTCTAAATGGAAGCGTACAATAACGGGAATCACTATCAGAGTTTCTGCGTTTCATTTTGAAACTATATACAATAATCCAGTTATTACCATTCATCTCAAATAGAAGTGGCATGGACATCGAATTGGCCACAAGATGGGAGTATAGGATATTTATTTGCATTTACATCATTACATTTAAGTCATTTAGCAGACGCTCTTATCCAGAGCGACTTACAAATTGGTGCTTTCACCTTATGACATCCAGTGGAACAGCCACTTTACAATAGTGCATCTAGGTCTTTTAAGGGGGGTGAGAAGGATTACTTTATCCTATCCTAGGTATTCCTTAAAGAGGTGGGGTTTCAGGTGTCTCCGGAAGGTGGTGATTGACTCCGCTGTCCTGGCGTCGTGAGGGAGTTTGTTCCACCATTGGGGGGCCAGAGCAGCGAACAGTTTTGACTGGGCTGAGCGGGAACTGTACTTCCTCAGTGGTAGGGAGGCGAGCAGGCCAGAGGTGGATGAACGCAGTGCCCTTGTTTGGGTGTAGGGCCTGATCAGAGCCTGGAGGTACTGAGGTGCCGTTCCCCTCACAGCTCCGTAGGCAAGCACCATGGTCTTGTAGCGGATGCGAGCTTCAACTGGAAGCCAGTAAAGAGCTGCAGGGCTATTTGCAAAAGTAACTACATGTTTACTAAGCTTTTAATATATCACACACAAACTACATTCATGGAAAAATATTTGAAGTTACCTACAATCTAATAATAATAATAATAGTATTCATATTTCCCCCATTTCTCACAATGTAGGCTGCGCGCGTGCGTGTCGTGAAATCTGCGCCTCAAATGCCACGCCTACTAGTTTGACAGACATCAACCCCCGTTCAAAAAAATGTGTTGTGGAGTTCACGCCATGTTTCGTTGATGCCCCATGGTTTATGCTTCAGCGATATAAATGATAAACGTCTTCAAACGGGGTTGTCTTTGAATTGAACTACAGTTTGGGGACCGCGGAAAGGAAGTTCTGTTTTTTTGTGTGTGATCATACCTACCTGCCAGTGCTTGCCTTGCCCGCATTACAATGGTTGCGTCCTGTATTGACGTTTGCCTGGGTCCATCATCGCTGTGGTGCTGAAAAGAAACGAACCCGTGCGAGTGCATGCTGCTGCGAACGATGAGGAGGTTTCTGTGGACCTGCAGCGGTTGAATTGCACCACCTCGCCCACTTCTTGATTTTATCCCTCAAAACCTGGACTCTACCGGCGCAGTTTATGAAGGTAACATTAAGCAGCCTGCATAATAATAACGTCATGCCATGGTTAGCTTGCTAGCTTGCATAGCACAGCTGATGTAGCAAGTTAGCTAACTAGCTGCCCATCTATCCAGAGACAGTATAGCTACACCTCTGCGTTAGCTGATGCTAGTCTTAGTGACAGTGACAAGTATGTGATGGCCTGGTGGCTAGCTTTCTAGCAAGTTAACGTCAATGTGTTGTTATTTTTCTGTCCCTGTCATATGCCAGTTGACAGCCTTATAGGCTACAGTTAACTAGAATGGAACCGAACAGAATAGAGTGTGCACTTCTAACCTATGTCTGGTTCTGGGAGGGAGTGCAGGCCAGGGGAGAAGGTGGAGGCTAAATATATGTCTGGGTCAATAGATGGATAAACCTCTTTCTTGAATCAAGACACAGAGAGACCCCACTGATTCTGATTACAGGTAGGCTACACACTGGTTTAGCTGGTTGACATAATGAACTCCACTCAGAATTACATACAAGTCTTGTTTGTCTGTAATAATGCTGTTATGACACATATTCATGTCGTATTCATGCTGCTGGATGCAAGACCCCGTGCTCGGTTCCTATCACAAGAAACATGGACGCTCTAGTTTAGTGCACCGACTGACTTGATAGAAACACTAGGCTTCTAATCTACCTGCTGCTACAAAGAAAGGCTGAGCGAATAGAGCGTCACAGAAACGGCATCGTCCCTGGAATCTATAGAATCCCCACTGATGTCATCATAATATTCCCTCCCCTGCCTCCTTGCTGACCATAGTGGAATATAGAGGAGCAGCCATTTGCTATCACACAATCTCAACTGTCTCTCTCTCTCTCTGATAAAGAGCTGCAGGGCTATAGTGGAGAACGACGAGAAAGAGTGGAAAGAAGAGGAGGATTGTATCCTACCCACACGGCTCCATCTCTCCATCTCTCTCCATCTGTCCAAAGCAGCCTCACATTTTTAGAGACTGGGTCAGTTATTGTCAAGTGCAAGGCTTTTTTTGACAGTGCAGTGAACGAGAGTGATGGAGTACATGGGATTTGATTGGGGAGAAGGGGGAGTGTGCTGAAACAGATGAAACCGAGTGTGCTGCAGACAACGGAAATGTGTGTGGTAAATGACAAACACATATGTGCTCATGAAGCTCTAAAACAGGATGAATCACTAGGGGGTCTACACTGTAGTGTCCCTACGTCCACCGTTCGGGGTGGTGAGTTAGTAGCTACACTGCTGCTGGGGCTAAATATCTGAATGAATGAGATGTGTAGCAACAAATGCCAATGGAGCTTTAAGAATGGGAGAGGAGGAAGGAAGGAATCAGGGAGAATGAGAATGGCCTCAAAGGGGGTTCTATCAATGGCAACGCTCTCTAACCTCTAGCTCACAGCCGTCGACAACATAATTGTGTTTGTTAGGCTATTCATCAGTATGCTCAATTCTGTGTGGACATATGTTGCAAAGGAATGCAGCTGATTTAATTTGCGACCCAGAATCCTTTTCAGAGTGAATCTCTTCTGTCGTGAACAATGTTGTTTAGATTTGTGCCCAGGGTTAAATGGCTTGTTAGCTACTGTTGGCTTTAGCCTCATAATGTTAAGAAGGCTTACTAGACCACGCACGGAAAAAACTGAGAATAGTGGAAAGAGAGAAAAAAAGAGGGCATACGCTCTCTAGTGTCACGCATGAGTGTGTGATCTGTGATGCATGTGTGGTGCTCCACAGTTGATCTAATGATGGTAGCCCTCCAAATGGCATCCTATTCCCAACATAGTGCACTACTTTTGACCAGAGCCCTATGGTGAATATATGCCATTTGGGACTCAGATGTGGTGACTGAGGTCTGCAGAGTGGAAGATCTGAGAGGAAGGGGAACTCCCTTTGTGTGTGGAACATAACCTACCTGGGTTGTGTTCAGTAGACCACACTATAGCAAAACGTGTTGAAACGAAAATGAGTGTTTGTTATTGGACAAGTCCAAGCAGTCCCTCCTTGTTTTAGTCAATTTTTTTCCTGTTTCATGCCTAATGAACATGACCCTTGTTGTTTGTACTGTATTCTCTTGGGGGGAGAGATGTGTCTGAACTGTACACACAGCATGCTAATCCAGTGCTGGAGTGGGTGGGAGTGTTTCAGGAGCCAAGGTTTAATAAAACGATTATGTCCCTTAGCTGTCATAACAGTTTATTGTACACAGATGCTTTGAAGAAGGAATGTAGCCTAAGTACACAAGATTTTTCTGCTTTATAACCCATAGTTATACCGTGTCAGATAGGTAATGCTGTCCTGTTGTACATGGTGTGAAAATACTAAGACAACAGTAGGCCATTATATCACCTGATTGATCTGTAAAGCAATGTGTAACCTACTTTATTCAGGGGTTAGGTTACTAACTTCGGTCTAGGGCCTAGGAGTTGCATTGGGATTCAAGGTAGCTCCTCTGCATTTGGCATGGTGTCTGTCTGGTCTCTCCACGCAGCTCCAGCAATCCAGAGCTGTGGCTCTATTACTAAAAGGTCACTCAGCCCCAGAGACTCAGCCTATGATGTGAACTCTGTTATGGTGGGTGGTGGTGTTGGCAGGCGAGCCAGGTTGGAAGCGGGTTACACTGACACTGACACACAGTCTATCTGTTCCCATCCCTCAAGTTCATGGTTATTGGATGGACCCACCCCACACTCAAGGCTAGCTGCCATGGCCATTCACTGCCAACTTTGTGTGGTTGTCCTGGATGCTATGGTGACAGAAAGTGTAGTAAACAAACACAGTGATAGACAGTAAAGGTCAAAGTAGGTATATATGGATCAGTATGTTTATTAGGATTCTACTGTGACTGTTCCATGTGTTGACATCTGCACACTGTAGGGGATGTTTTTGGACTGCAACTTTGTTCAAAGGAGGGCCTACGTTGTAAATAACCTTAGTCTAAACCTGAGACTCATTGGGATATTTGGCTTTTTTCTATTGGTAGGCGTAAACAAAAACGGTCATGTCCTGAATAGACTTGAGTAGATAATAAGGTATGATTCAGGCCAGGACAGCTCCACTCCCTAGATATTGTTTAGGCCTAGTTTGACCATTTCATTTAAGAATTCAGAACATGGAAAACATAGACAAAGTGCATGTGAACTGTTAAAAACACGTTTAAATAATGGGAAGGATAAACATGATAGAATAATAGCCAGTAGGTTTTGAAGCGTCTGATCCCCCTGATTTAACCTCTAACTGTGAGAAGTGGGGACCCGTGACAGGGTAATGGCCCATGTGGGAGTTCTGGAGACGGGTCCAGTGTGACAACACCGTACAGCGACTCAGCGTGTCTTTGTGTGTTGCACTGTGACATTCACAGGAACACCATTGTCACTGACAAAAGCTCTGCTGCTGGTGTGGCCATTGTTTATTTCGGGACCTTTCTGAGTGCAGTCAATGGATGATGTCATGCAGGAAAAAGGTCAAAGGTGATATAGCCTAGCTTAGTTGTTTTAAAACAATTTCTATGTTTCTGCAGTCACTTTTCTCCCTAAAATTTGATATGATTGTGAAATATGATTTTAATAAGTATTTATCACCCTTGCCCCTGTTATTACAACTTTATAACTCAGAATTAGGCCTAACAGCATCCATCAGAGAGAGTGTGTGTGGTGTGTGTGTGTCTGTGGGGACTCTGGTGGGGACGTGAAGACTGCTAACCCTCCTGGGGAAGTCCTCTTTAGTGTGTGTAGCTCTCTTCCTCCCAGCAGTAGTGAACTGGGTCATGCCTCACTCAATCCTTTCATTGTACTGCAGCCTGACTGTAAGAGCATGGACCATAAAGGATCAAGGACCTTGCATCTGACGGGGATCTCTTTCTAGATATTACTAGAATGAAGTATGACATCATCAGCGTCAGTCACAGATTTAAGGAGGAGTGCGTTGTCTTTATTCTTTTTACTTGACTCAATTATGCCGTTGCCGACTGTTTAAAAAGAAAAATGAAAATGAACAACATCTTGAAAAATAGGTATACTGGTGTTGAAGAGGAGGCGAACCATTCTCCATTGCATTTTTTAAATTTAACTAGGCAAGTCAGTTAAGAACAAATTCCTACCCCAGCCAAACCCTCCCCTAAACCGGATGACGCAAGGCCAATTTTGCACCGCCCTGTGGGACTCCCGATCACGGTCCGTTGTGATATAGCCCGGTATCGAACCAGGGTCTGTAGTGACGCCTCTAGCACTGAGAAACTGTGCCTTAGACCGCTGCGCCACTCTGGAACAATGTAATGTATTTAAATGCAGTATAATATAAGGTCCCTAACCCTGCTATTTTGTTTCTCTGTGTTGCAGACCCAGTGTGGACAGTAATGACCTCACGCTCCCGGTTGCCAGCTGGCAGTAACGACAATGTCCGAGCATCAGAGCTGGCACAAGACAGGCAGCACACAGAGGTGGTCTGTAATGTTCTTCTGCTGGATAACACAGTTCAAGCCTTCAAAGTTAATGTAAGTACTGTACTATACTACTCCTGGCATCTACACTGACTCTACAGCCATACATCTCACCATAGAAAATGACTGGGTTAGGGCCTTCTCTCTCTTCTCTAGACCAGTTGTCTATCAATAGGCTACGCAATAACCAAGTAGGCCTATAAAGATAAATTAGACTTTGTTTAAAGGGCAATTCTGCCACTTTTCAACCTCATATTCATTACCTCCAGAACCATACCAGTGTCTGCATATGTGAAAACGGCGTGATTCTATGATCTGTAGTTAAAAAGATAAGGAATGTCTTTAAAAAAATGCTTCTCTGACATCACAGGGTAGGATTAAAACTAAGAAAAATTGTGATTTTCGAAACCTGCAGTGAATTTCTAGCCAGAGGGAGGGTATTTTCTTGCTCCCCACAAATCTTAGTGTTTAAAAATGTCATCGGGTAGAACTTTTTAACTTAAATATTTTTCTACAAGATGTTTTTCACATACAGTGCATTCGGAAAGTATTGAGACTAGTGATGCACCGATATGACATTTTTGGCCGATAGCGATATCCGATATTTTCCTTGCCCAAAAAACAATACAGATATTGAAAATTTTAGCTCCCTTTTAAGCATTCTAGTACAGTTAAATAGTTAACACACACACACATGGACTCAGCGGTCTAAGGCACTGCATCTCAGTGCAAGAGGCGTCGCTACAGTTCTTGTTTGAATCCAGGCTGTATCACATCCGGCTGTGATTGGGAGTCCCATAGGGCGGTGCACAATTGGCCCAGCATCGTCCGTGTTTGGCCGGTGTAGGCCGTCATTGTAAATAAGAATTTGTTCTTAACTGACTTGCCTAGTTAAATAAAGCTTACACACACACACCACACTGACCAAAAAGTTATTTTATTGGCATTTATGTATGTCCCCATTACCAGCAAAACATTATCAAAACATATTTATTTCACTTACTTGCTGTGCCTGTTTCGTGGTTCATTTGTTAAGTTGTTACATTCTCAACCAGGATTTCTATGGAACGCCGTTTGGGTCTTTGCGTGTCAAAAAATATAATATTTAACACTACTAGACGTGTCAAATAAGCTTATTGACCAATCAGGACCTGAATATGACTGCACGTCACCTAATAATTTAACGCGTTCATACATTTTTTACGTAGTTATTACACATTGATTACACTATCACTCGTATTTCATATGTCACAACGATTCATATATACGTATGCTATGATGCTGGTAAAGTTGTCTCGCACACCTACAGTGCTGGACATTTAAAAAAAAGCTAGATAGCTCATGGATGCGAACAATGTTCTTCCCCAAAAACATAGCAAAACGACATCTGTTTCAGTAGCTATAGTTAGCTCGTTAACTATATAGCTAGGTGTCATCATCTAAAATAACCCTAATTTATAAGACAGTTCTTATTTGATTAATGGTGGTCGGACCCATCTATGTGAAGCTAGCCACAATAAGGATTAGCCACAATAGTGGACTTTGCTGTTAGCCTTCAAAATAAAAGTATGACATAATTCTACTATTTGTATTCATTTGCATCACTGTCAATGACAAACTTTTATTCTGAAGGCAAACCGCAAATTCCACTATTGGCTAGCTTCACAACACATAACCCGGTCTGGTCGAGCCTCAATAGCCAGATAAAGCTAGCTGGCTGCTTATAACGTTCGCTTTGGGCAACAGGGTTAAGTAGCTGGCTAGCTATTTATTTTCATGAACTTAAATTTCAATAGGCGAACAACAAGTGGCAACCTAGCTAATACTTACAAGGATTCCTAAATCATTGCTAAGAATAATGAAAGTGACTGCAGATTCTACATGGTCATTGTTTTCAGGCAGGTTGTATTGGTGCTAGCAGCTACCCCAGAAGTTGCGGTACAACAAATTATGCTTTATTACCAACGCGGTATTGTAAACACATCGTTCGTGGCCGGTGTTTGCTTGTTTGCAGACTTTTTTGTACAACTTTGACAGTGCTACTGAATCTTGACACGCAAAGACCCACACGGCGTTCCATAGTATGTATGTCGTGAAGCTAATAGCAGTGACGCTATTACTGTGTAACTCTGGTAGGGCAAAAAATATCTCACTTGGTAGTGTGTACCGGTGCTCGACCAGTCGGCGAAAGCCAACATCACCCACGGCAGAGAACGGTTGATTGTCAAGGGCAATGAATGCCATTATCTTGGCTTTAATCGATTTCGCCTTTGAGTTGTCTCGCTGAAATCGTGTTACTCTTTCAAATGACTGCTCGATCTTCTTTTTTCATCATCAATCTATACACAATACCCAATAATGACAAAGTAAACACGTTTTTTGTATTTTTTGCATATAATTTTTTTTACAAATAATGAAATATCACATTTACATAAGTATTCAGACCCTTTATTCAGTATTTTGTTGAAGCACATTTAGCAGCGATTACAGCCTCAATTCTTCGGTATGAGTTTGGCACATATCGAAGCTTGGCACACCTGTATTTGGGTTTCTCCCATTCTGAATTTTTCTCATTCTTCTTTGCAGAACTTATCAAGCTCTGTCAGGTTGGATGGGGAGCATTGCTGCACAGCTATTTTAAGGTCTCCAGAGATGTTTGATCGGGTTCAAGTCAGAGTTCTGGCTGGGCCACTCAAGAACATTCAGAGACTTGTCACAAAGCCACTCCTTCGTTGTCTTGGCTGTGTACTTAGGGTTGTTGCCCTGTTGGAAGGTGAACCTTCGCCTCAGTCTGAGAAACTGAGCACTATGGAGCAGGTTTTCATCAAGGATCTCTCTGTACCTTGGTGGTTCCAAACTTCTTCCATTTAAGAATGATGGAGGTCACTGTATTCTTTGGGATCTTCAATGCTGCAGGCTAGAGGTCGACCGACTATGATTTTTCAACGCCGATACCGATTATTGGAGGACCCCAAAAAAAAGCCGATACCGATTAATCGGCCGATTTAAAAAATGTATTTGTAATAATGACAATTACAACAATACTGAATGAACACTTATTTTAACTTAATATAATACATCAATAAAATCAATTTAGCCTCAAATAAATAATGAAACATGTTCAATTTGGTTTAAATAATACAAAAACTAATTGTTGGAGAAGAATGTAAAAGCGCAATATGTGCCATGTAAGAAAGCTAACGTTTAAGTTCCTTGCTCAGAACATGAGAACATATGAAAGCTGTTGGTTCTTTTTAACAAGAGTCTTCAATATTCCCAGGTAAGAAGTTTTAGGTTGTAGTTATTATAGGAATTATAGGACTATTTCTCTCTATACCATTTGTATTTCATTAACCTTTGACTTGCACTTTAGTATTGCCAATGTAACAGTATAGCTTCCATCCCTCTCCTCGCTCCTACCTGGGCTCGAAGCAGCGTTACCCATGCAGAGCAAGGGGAACAACCACTCCAAGTCTCAGAGCGAGTGACGTTTGTAACGCTATTAGCGCACACCCCGCTAACTAGCTAGCCATTTCACATCGGTTACACCAGCCTAATCTCGGGAGTTGATAGGCTTGAAGTCATAAACAGCTGCTGGCAAACGCACGAAAGTGCTGTTTGAATGAATGCTTACGAGCCTGCTGGTGCCTACCATCGCTCAGTCAGACTGCTCTATCAATCATAGACTTAGTTATAACATGATAACACACAGAAATACGAGCCTTAGGTCATTGATATGGTCGAATCTGGAAACTATCATCTCGAAAACAAGTTTATTCTTTCAGTGAAAATCAGAACCGTTCCGTATTTTATCTAACGGGTGGCATCCATAAGTCTAAATATTGCTGTTACATTGCACAACCTTCAATGTTATGTCATAGTTACGTGAAAATTCTAGCAAATTAGGCGGCCCAAACTGTTGCATATACACTGACTCTGCGTGCAATGAACGCAAGAGAAGTGACACAATTTCACCTGGTTAATATTGCCTGCTAACCTGGATTTCTTTTAGCTAAATATGCAAGTTTAAAAAATATATACTTCAGTGTATTGATTTTAAGAAAGGCATTGATGTTTATGGTTAGGTACACATTGGAGCAACGATACGCACCGCATCGATTATATGCAATGCAGGACACGCTGGATAAACTAGTAATATCATCAACCATGTGTAGTTAACTAGTGATTATGATTGATTGATTGTTTTTTATAAGATAAGTTTAATGCTAGCTGGCAACTTACCTTGGCTTACTGCATTCGCGTAGGCAGGCTCCTCGTGGAGTGCAATGTAAGGCAGGTGGTTAGAGCATTGGACTAGTTAACTGCAAGGTTGCAAGATTGAATCCCTGAGCTGACAAGGTTGTTCTGCCCCTGAAAAAGGCAATTAACCCACCGTTCCTAGGCCGTCATTGAAAATAAGAATGCATTCTAAACTGACTTACCTAGTTAAATAAAGATTAAATAAAGGTGTAAAAAAAAAATTGGCGCCCAAAAATACTGATTTCCAATTGTTATGAAAACTTGAAATCGGCCCTAATTAATCGGCCATTCCGATTAATAGGTCGACCTCTACTGCAGACATTTTTGGTACCATTTCCCAGATCTTTGCCTTCACACAATCCTGTCTCGGAGCTCTACAGACAATTCATTCGACCTCGTGGCTTGGTTTTTGCTCTGACATTCCCTGTCAACTGTGGGACCTTATATAGACAGGTGTGTGCCTTTCCAAATCATGTCCCATCAATTGAATTGACCACATGTTGACTCCAATCAAGTTGTAGAAACTTCTGAAGGATGATCAATGTAAACAGGATGCATCTGAGCTCAATTTCGAGTCTCATAGCAAAGGGTCTGAATACTTATGTAAATAAGTTATTTATGTTAAATGTACAAACATTTCTAAAAACCTGTTTTCACTTTGTCATTATGGGGTATTGTGTGTAGATTGATGAGGAAAAACATTTAATTTAACATGTAACGTAACAAAATGTGGAAAACGTCAAGGGGTCTGAATACTTTCCGAATTCACTATAGTATATAGACACTGGTATTGTGTTGGAGATAATGAAAATGTGGCTGAAATGTGGTGGAATTACACATTAAAGTACAGATGCATTGTAGTAGTAGGGATCAAAGGAACCTGGGTAATTTTAGATATCTGTCATTAATAGCAGCATAGCAGAGACAGCAGAATGTTTGGCATTCTGGTTTTAAAGGAGACTCCAGGGGTCACTAGCCAATGGACTGAACTGCAAACCTCACAATGGCTTTTCCGAGCCAAGCATAAGGGATATCTGTCCCGTGTGGTGTACTGTGGGGAACGGGTCAGAGAGGCATGATGTTAGTGCATTCCCCCTAATTATAACACACACCCAACAGCACCTCAGTCTAACCCACGACCATCTCTGTTGCCCCGATACTTTTTGTTCTGTCCTGGGTCAAATCTACTCTGCTGCAGCCCACTAATCCCCTGGTCATGAATTAAGATGAGTCCATTTCAGGGACTACAGAGCTGCCATTATGGAGTCCTTTGTCTTTACTAGTACCATGCGGGGCTAAACCAGGTCAACGCTTCACTGCCAGTGAATACAGGCCCTCATGTTTGTGTGCATATGTGTTTCATATGGTTTGTTGGCGGTGATGTCGGTTCTTTCCTCTGGGAACCATCCAGTGTGCACAGACACGCATCATGTATACACAGGTGAAGTCAGTACTGAATGACAACTGACAGCTCCTTTATCATGCCCACTTGCACTGCACAGGGAATCTACAAGAAGGCTTCTAACAGGCATCTGTTTTAACTACTGGAGCTGGAGAGCTTCAGTGTTTTAGTAAAGCCCCTCGTTGGCTGGTAGTTTGGTTCCCCAACGTGGCTGCTGTGCATTAGCCTAGTGGTTGGAGAGAATATGACCTGATAGCTGCTGACCTCTATGGTCATGATGACCGTAGTAAAATTCCACGTGACTCGTAATCTCCTCTTATGCACTCTGGACATGTTGTGGTAGTACCCAACTCGCTAATGGTCGGGGTGCTAATGGTCTGGTACTCAGGGCTCTGTTGTCCCACCATCAGGTACGAATGGTCTGGTACTCAGGGCTCTATTGTCCCTCCATCAAGTCCTAATGGCCTGGTACTCAGGGCTCTGTTGTCCCACCATCAGGTCCTAATGGTCTGGTACTCAGGACTCTATTGTCCCTCCATCAAGTTCTAATGGCCTGGTACTCAGGGCTCTATTGTCCCTCCATCAAGTCCTAATGGCCTGGTACTCAGGGCTCTGTTGTCCCACCATCAGGTCCTAATGGTCTGGTACTCAGGGCTCTATTGTCCCTCCATCAATTTCTAATGGCCTGGTACTCAGGGCTCTATTGTCCCTCCATCAAGTCCTAATGGCCTGGTACTCAGGGCTCTGTTGTCCCACCATTAGGTCCTAATGGTCTGGTACTCAGGGCTCTATTGTCCCTCCATCAAGTTCTAATGGCCTGGTACTCAGGGCTCTATTGTCCCTCCATCAAGTTCTAATGGCCTGGTACTCAGGGCTCTATTGTCCCTCCATCAAGTCCTAATGGCCTGGTACCCAGGGCTCTGTTGTCCCTCCATCAGGTCCTAATGGCCTGGAACTCAGGGCTCTATTGTACCTCTAACCACTCTGACATCAATGCAAATGCAGTCGAAAATCACATCAAACACTTATCATCAAAACAGTATGTGATTTTAAACCCGCCTCACTGTGATGATCAATTTGAAGAAAGGAGTTCAACAGCAGGTTGAAACTGAGTGTGAAACATGGTTGTTGTGGATGTTGTTTCCAAGCCGAACACAAAGTAATGGCCAGCGCTTTCTAAGGTTGATGATTCATTCAGAACACCCATACGCATATTAAGAGCTTATGAATCAAAATGATATTTGTGCCGTTATACAATTTAGCCTACCGCATATTACGCATGGAAAAAAAACTAAACAGATTTAAGATGTCTTTGGTCCATAATAGGCCTAGCCTATACTCCAAAATTAAACACATTCGAATAATCGGCTTTGAGTGGATCATCATCCACACACATCCATGCTGTTGGTTGTGCAGGGTAGCTAACAGTTCGCCTACAATTATAGTGCATTTTTATTTTGAATGCCCTAGTAATAGTTTTATTTTATTTTAAATGTATTATTGTTAATTGTGTGACATGACCTTTTAGCTACAGAATATCTCACCACCGTGCGTTTCCATCTCCTCCTCTCTCCTTCATTCCTTTAGCTACAGAATATCTCACCACCGTGCGTTTCCATCTCCTCTCTCTCCTTCATTCCTTTAGCTACAGAATATCTCACCACCGTGCGTTTCCATCTCCTCTCTCTCCTTCATTCCTTTAGCTACAGAATATCTCACCACCGTGCGTTTCCATCTCCTCTCTCTCCTTCATTCCTTTAGCTACAGAATATCTCACCACCGTGCGTTTCCATCTCCTCTCTCTCTCCTTCATTCCTTTAGCTACAGAATATCTCACCACCGTGCGTTTCCATCTCCTCTCTCTCCTTCATTCCTTTAGCTACAGAATATCTCACCACCGTGCGTTTCCATCTCCTCTCTCTCCTTCATTCCTTTAGCTACAGAATATCTCACCACCGTGCGTTTCCATCTCCTCCTCTCTCCTTCATTCCTTTAGCTACAGAATATCTCACCACCGTGCGTTTCCATCTCCTCTCTCTCTCCTTCATTCCTTTAGCTACAGAATATCTCACCACCGTGCGTTTCCATCTCCTCTCTCTCTCCTTCATTCCTTTAGCTACAGAATATCTCACCACCGTGCGTTTCCATCTCCTCTCTCTCTCCTTCATTCCTTTAGCTACAGAATATCTCACCACCGTGCGTTTCCATCTCCTCTCTCTCTCCTTCATTCCTTTAGCTACAGAATATCTCACCACCGTGCGTTTCCATCTCCTCTCTCTCCTTCATTCCTTTAGCTACAGAATATCTCACCACCGTGCGTTTCCATCTCCTCTCTCTCCTTCATTCCTTTAGCTACAGAATATCTCACCACCGTGCGTTTCCATCTCCTCTCTCTCTCCTTCATTCCTTTAGCTACAGAATATCTCACCACCGTGCGTTTCCATCTCCTCTCTCTCCTTCATTCCTTTAGCTACAGAATATCTCACCACCGTGCGTTTCCATCTCCTCTCTCTCTCCTTCATTCCTTTAGCTACAGAATATCTCACCACCGTGCGTTTCCATCTCCTCTCTCTCTCCTTCATTCCTTTAGCTACAGAATATCTCACCACCGTGCGTTTCCATCTCCTCTCTCTCTCCTTCATTCCTTTAGCTACAGAATATCTCACCACCGTGCGTTTCCATCTCCTCTCTCTCTCCTTCATTCCTTTAGCTACAGAATATCTCACCACCGTGCGTTTCCATCTCCTCTCTCTCCTTCATTCCTTTAGCTACAGAATATCTCACCACCGTGCGTTTCCATCTCTCTCTCTCTCCTTCATTCCTTTAGCTACAGAATATCTCACCACCGTGCGTTTCCATCTCTCTCTCTCCTTCATTCCTTTAGCTACAGAATATCTCACCACCGTGCGTTTCCATCTCCTCTCTCTCCTTCATTCCTTTAGCTACAGAATATCTCACCACCGTGCGTTTCCATCTCCTCTCTCTCCTTCATTCCTTTAGCTACAGAATATCTCACCACCGTGCGTTTCCATCTCCTCTCTCTCTCCTTCATTCCTTTAGCTACAGAATATCTCACCACCGTGCGTTTCCATCTCCTCTCTCTCCTTTATTGCTTTCTTCAGCGCGCAGAGGGGCTGTCAACAGTTTAGTGAAATATGTTTCATATTAATGTTCCTGAACAGATTTCACTTGGTTTCCCAAATTAACTCCTGGGCAGGAACCGGGTTGGAGAGCCCGTGGCATACAGAGTTTGGGCGGAATATCACCTGTCTCACAGCGAGAGCATGTTCCTCAGACAGAGGTCGATGTGTGGACTGAATTAAGTGTTATATTTATTTCTCAGCTGCTCATACAGTTGAAGTCAGAAGTTTACATAAACCTTAGCCAAATACATTTAAACTCAGTTTTTCACAATTCCTGACATTTAATCCTAGTAAGAATTCCCTGTCTTAGGTCAGTTAGAATCACCACTTTATTTTAAGAATGTGAAATGTCAGAATAATAGTAGAGAGAAGGATTTATTTCAGCTTTTATTTCTTTCATTACATTCCCAGTGGGTCAGAAGTTTACATACACTCAATTAATATTTGGTAGCATTGCCTTTAAATTGTTTAACTTGAGTCAAACGTTTCGGGTAGCCTTCCACAAGCTTCCCACAATAAGTTGGGTGAATTTTGGCCCATTCCTGCTGACAGAGCTGGTGTAACTGAGTCAGGTTTGTAGGCCTCCTTGCTCGCACACGCTTTTTCTGTTCTGCCCACAAATTTTCTTTAGGATGAGGTCAGGGCTTTGTGATGGCCACTCCAATACCTTGACTTTGTTGTCCTTAAGCCATTTTGCCACAACTTTGGAAGTATGCTTGGGGTCATTGTCCATTTGGAAGACCCATTTGTGACCAAGCTTTAACTCCTGACGGATGTCTTGAGATGTTGCTTCAATATATCCACAGGACTCGTTTTTACTGTGGATATAGATACTTTTGTACCTGTTTCCTCCAGCATCTTCACAAGGTCCTTTCTGTTGTTCTGGGATTGATTTTCACTTTTCGCACCAAAGTACCGTCATCTCTAGGAGACAGAACGCTTCTCCTTCCTGAGCGGTATGATGGCTGCGTTGTTCCATGGTGTTTATACTTGCGTACTATTGGTTGTACAGATGAACGTAGTACCTTCAGGCATTTAGAAATTGCTCCCAAGGATGAACCAGACTTGTGGAGCTCTACCATTTTTTTTCGGAGGTCTTGGCTGATTTCTTTTGATTTTCCTACGATGTCAAGCAAAGAGGCCCTGAGTTTGAAGATAGGCCTTGAAATACATCCACAGGTACACCTCCTATTGACTCAAATGATGTCAATTAGCCTATTAGAATCTTCTAAAGCCATAACATAATTTTCTGGAATTTTCCAAGCTGTTTGAAGGCACAGTCAACTGACCCACTGACATTGTGATACAGTGAATTAAAAGTGAAATAATCTGTCAGTAAACAATGTTTGGAAAAATGACTTGTCGTAACCTAAGATGTCCTAACCAACTTGCCAAAACTATAGTTTGTTAATAAGAAATTTGTGGAGTGGATACGTGCATACGGATTGTTCCCCCCCTTGCCCCTGTTCCCGCCCATTTGATAATGAGCCAATCTAAATCGAAACTAATTTGACATATTAGACAAGATTAAATTTAGAATTGTATGATGGGTGAAAATAGGATCAGTTGATGAGAGAACAGCTGTGCAGTGCAGCCTGAGGCAAGGGACAGAGCGCCGCAAGCTTCTTTTTTTCTGCGACTCTCTCAGATCATCAATTGCCTATAGTCTCATCATGCATCCCATATATATTTTAATTTCTGAGACATTAATGTTTGTATCATTCCCAACTAAAGTTGCCAAATAACTGAACAACTAGTGTATAGGACCTGTTTCAAATGATCACTTTTACCCTCAACATATCCACTTAATGGGAAAAATATCCTTCTATTTTATTCAGCTAAATTCAATTACATCCTTCTTACTAATTGCACGACAATAACCGGATGACAAAATGTCATGACTGCCACAGCCCTTGTGGTGTTTACTTATTTATGCAGATACTGAAGGTTTTCAGTTATTATTCATTTCCTCTACATTATTGATCACTTAATGCCAGTGACACAGTCAAACACAGTCAGAGAAGTACTTCCGTTTCAGTGCATGGGGGTCATAGTGAAGCTCCATGGAAACCACTGTTTCACTGAAACATGCCAGTCAACCGGTTGGTCCAGTTTCTTTACATTACTGAGAGATTGGCGTATGTAGTTAGGTGATTGAAACATGCTTTTTTTCTGCTTTCCTGCCTGGTTGACATTACAAGGTAGACTGTGATTGCGGAGCCTCAGTTGAGATTGAGAAGTATGGTGTTCCTCAAGGTTCCATGTGCGGACCAATGGTCTTCCCACTACTAGTAGCCTATGTGACATGGGCCAAACAAATCAGGCAAAGTCACTGTGTGTAGTATAGTTTGTGTTCCCTCCTTCTCCCAGCTCTCTGTAAATAATACATGGTCTGGTTCTGTGTTCCGGATGCCTGTGGTTGCACATTGCCCTGACACTTCTGTGAGACCTCAGTTAGAAACCCAGTAGGGTAAGCATTACACATAGTTGTCCAACCTCTAGTTAGAAACCCAGTAGGGTAAGCATTACACATACTTGTCCAACCTCCAGTTAGAAACCCAGTAGGGTAAGCATTACACATAGTTGTCCAACCTCCAGTTAGAAACCCAGTAGGGTAAGCATTACACATAGTTGTCCAACCTCCAGTTAGCAACCCAGTAGGGTAAGCATTACACATAGTTGTCCAACCTCCAGTTAGAAACCCAGTAGGGTAAGCATTACACATACTTGTCCAACCTCCAGTTAGAAACCCAGTAGGGTAAGCATTACACATAGTTGTCCAACCTCCAGTTAGCAACCCAGTAGGGTAAGCATTACACATACTTGTCCAACCTCCAGTTAGAAACCCAGTAGGGTAAGCATTACACATACTTGTCCAACCTCCAGTTAGAAACCCAGTAGGGTAAGCATTACACATAGTTGTCCAACCTCTAGTTAGAAACACAGTAGGGTAAGCATTACACATACTTGTCCAACCTCCAGTTAGAAACCCAGTAGGGTAAGCATTACACATAGTTGTCCAACCTCTAGTTAGAAACCCAGTAGGGTAAGCATTACACATAGTTGTCCAACCTCCAGTTAGAAACCCAGTAGGGTAAGCATTACACATAGTTGTCCAACCTCCAGTTAGAAACCCAGTAGGGTAAGCATTACACATAGTTGTCCAACCTCTAGTTAGAAACCCAGTAGGGTAAGCATTACACATACTTGTCCAACCTCCAGTTAGAAACCCAGTAGGGTAAGCATTACACATAGTTGTCCAACCTCCAGTTAGAAACCCAGTAGGGTAAGCATTACACATAGTTGTCCAACCTCTAGTTAGAAACCCAGTAGGGTAAGCATTACACATACTTGTCCAACCTCCAGTTAGAAACCCAGTAGGGTAAGCATTACACATAGTTGTCCAACCTCTAGTTAGAAACCCAGTAGGGTAAGCATTACACATACTTGTCCAACCTCCAGTTAGAAACCCAGTAGGGTAAGCATTACACATAGTTGTCCAACCTCTAGTTAGAAACCCAGTAGGGTAAGCATTACACATAGTTGTCCAACCTCCAGTTAGAAACCCAGTAGGGTAAGCATTACACATAGTTGTCCAACCTCCAGTTAGAAACCCAGTAGGGTAAGCATTACACATAGTTGTCCAACCTCCAGTTAGAAACCCAGTAGGGTAAGCATTACACATAGTTGTATGATAGTTTTGCAACAGCCCTCTATCAATTAAGTATTTTTGCGCTACTCTTTATTGGAGGTGTCAATCACTTTATGGCCAACACACTTCTCAGTCCTACGTTGCTTCAGTTGTCTGTATTATGAGATGGTCATATATCTGTACTACAGGATTGTGAAGGTATTGTCTGGTTTTTCTCCCTGCAGAAGCACGATCAAGGACAGGTCCTGCTGGATGTAGTGTTCAAGCACCTGGAGCTGACGGAGAGCGACTACTTCGGCCTACAGCTGGCCGACGACTCCTCAGACAGTCAGGTGAGGCCTCTTCTCAGAGCCCAGAACCAAATCTCGCGTACGCTAGGTAATTAGCACTACATTGCAGTCGGACTACATTGCAGTCGGACGGCGCAGAATCACTGATCTCCAAATCAACTTGCTTCCGAAATGACTTATTATTATGTGATCAGGATTAGAGGATGTACGCCGAGCCCTGCTCTGGCCGATCCCCTCAAACACTCTGACTGGCAGCATAGCAGCATCTCATGAATGGGCTCTCTCCAGCTCCGTCAGCAAACTGTGGCGTTTCTGCAGCAAACAGTTTGAGATACTAAGAAGGTTATGGGTCATGATCGGGTTGAAACAGCGGCTAGAATAGTGTTTAGAGGCTACAGATTGTGTTAATTGAATGTTCACAAAATAACAATGCAAATGTTCATTTGTGACGGCTGAAATTCAGACTTTGATACGTATGTATATTTTTGATGATGCTATCTCGCAGGACAGTTTGATTTCTATTCTGAACTTGCTCTAATGTTTTGAGTAAAAATGTATCTTCATTTTTTCCCCCTCTTGTCCCATACCGTGTCTGCGGTTGTCTCTATCCATATTTTACAGAGGTGGCTGGATCCAACCAAACCGATTAGAAAGCAATTGAAAAGTATGTTTGATACATTTGGAATATTCTCGAGTATTTTCAATATTCTATTTATCGCTCGTTTTAGTTCCATTAATCTGGCTCTTTGTTTTCCATCAGGGGGGTCTTCACACCGTTTGAATTTTAGGGTTAAATTCTTTGTAACCGACCCCAATAAACTCCAGGAGGAGTATACAAGGTAAGTGCTTAATGGGTGGCATTGTGACAGAAATAAGCAGTACACAATAGGCCTTCCTCTATGCTATTCTCCATACAGTTGGATTAAAGTGGACTTAAAAGCTCTGTTTTCACCTTGCTGTTTTGGGTCCCCTTTAGGTACCAGTACGTTTTGCAGATTAAACAGGACATACTTAGTGGAAGGTGAGTGTGGATTTGATAAACGCACGGCTCTGTATCTGGTTGGTTTATTCAAACATTTGAATAATCTTCATGTAGTGAATTTGAGTAATAACTGAATCCTCGGCTCGCAGGCTGCCGTGTCCGTACATCACAGCCGCTCTTCTCGCTTCATACGCCGTTCAGTGTAAGTACTTCAATTATTCCTCTCAGCTAACTACAACTGTACGGTGGACTTATGGTCGCATACATTCTGCCTGACACCTTGTAACTAACTGTACTAATGATAGAATATGTTTCGCAGTGTATTTTCCTTATCTCCCACCTAATATCCACCATGGGATTTCAAGCACTGAGAGTATGGGGGGGGGGGGATCAGGCTATTACAGTAGCGCTGAAACCCCAGACCGTAATACTACTTCATACTGTACTTGTCTTGCAATGATGCTGCTTTCATGTGGCCTGGCTGCTGCGGGTCTTTGTTTACACATTGACCCCACTACGCTGCTGAGAGGGGAGGAGTAACAGCACAATCGCCACAACCAGGCTGGCAGCAGGGCAGAAGAACACTGCTCATTGATTGTTAGCTTAGTAGGCTGGCTGACTAACTGACTGACTGACTGACTGACTGACAGACTGACTGGCTTGCTGGCTGACTGACTGACTGACTGACAGACTGACTGGCTTGCTGGCTGACTAGCTGGCTGACTCTCTCGTGGGGTTGTAGTAAACGTATCACGCTATGTGGGAGGTATAGAGGTCACAAGAGGAAATGGAAAGTGGCCATGGTGGTCTCACCACACTTACTGTAATAACAACAAAAGAATGGAGGACATTTCACAATTGCCAGTCTGTCTGTCAGTCACAATTCTGACCAGGATAGTTAGTGTATACTGGGCTATTACTGTTCATTTTTCCCACTGTTTTCACATACTGATGTAGTTTCTGCTCAAATGAAAAAGCAAGGCTCTTTATTATCTGATTCACATTATTGTGCTACATACTTTTCTTAAAGTGCTTCGGAAATAGAGTCACTTAACCCTCAACTTCCTCATGTCTGCTCCCTTTTCAAATGGCACCCTGTTCCATATATAGTGCACTATTTTTGACCATAACCCTATGAGCCCTGGTCAAAAGTATTGCACTATAGAGGGAATAGGGTGCCATTTGGGAAGAAGGCAGACTGTTTATACAGTATGGAAACACTGAGACACTCAGCAGGACGACTCGTCTCTCTGTTTCTCTTTTCTAAACATTGACAAAAAAAAGTCAAGTGTTTGGCTCCTCTCAAGCTGCAAAAGTCCTGCTTCTTTCCATTTGCACACAGAGGAGAAGTTTGACCAGAAAATGTGTGAATGAATGGGAGCTGTGCAGGAGGGAGAGAAGGAGAGGAGTAAAGGCTTCATTGTGCTTCGTGTCACACACACACACACACGCACACTTACACACTCACACACTGTGTGCTTTGTGTTGTGTTGCAGCTGAGCTAGGGGACTACAGTCAGAACGAGAACTTGCCCGGCTACCTCTCCGGATACTCTTTCATCCCCAACGCACCACATGACTTTGAGAAAGAGATTGCCAAACAGCATCAGCAACACAAGTAAGAAGCAATATCTCAACTGATATTGTGTGTGTGTGTGTGGATACATTGGTGTAAAACGGGAAATGCACAGAAAATATCAAATAACTTGTAGATTAAACAGGGATGGACTCTGCTCATTCACTGCAGCTGAGGTTGAGGCGGCTCAGACTTTGTGCCCAGGTCAGAACAAGGGCTGTCATTGTTTAGCCTCTCACGTAGATGGTAGCTTGGCCTACTCCCTGAATGGCCTGTGGAGCCATCTAAAGTCGTTCTCTCTCCCTATCTCTCACTCTCACTCTTTTTCCTTTCAGGGGACTGCCTCCTGCCCAGTCAGAGTTCAATTATCTAAACACAGCACGGACGCTAGAGCTCTATGGAGTCGAATTGCACTATGCAAGGGTAAGTGTTCAGGTGTGAAATGGAGTGATGCATGCATACTATGCTCCCCAATCAACCTTCTTCAACGTGGTTTCATTAGACAGTGTGGCGGTTAGCACCCTCCTCCATTGCCCAACTATAGGGTTTCTGTTAAGTAGAACCCATCCACAGGAAGTCTGGACACCTTACAATCCTCCCTGCCCTTTTTCCCTCCTCCGTTACAGGATCAAAGCAACACTGAGATTTTAATCGGAGTGATGTCAACTGGGATTGTCATCTATAAGAACAGGGTACGAATCAACTGCTTTCCATGGTGAGTCAAATCAATTGAGTATGTTTCCACATTCAGCCACATTCTCCATATAGGGGAGCCATTGGATGGGACACACAGATCCTAAAAAGTTTTATAAACTGGGTGGTTTGAGCCCTGATTGCTGATTGGCTGACAACTGCGGTGTATCAGACCGTATACCACGGGTATGACAAAACATGTATTTTTACTGTTCTAATTACTTTGGTAACCAGTTTATAATAGCAATAAGGCACCTCGGGGGTTTGTGGTATATGGCCAACATACCACGGCTAAGGGCTGTTTTCAGGCACTCCACGTTGCATCGTGACTAAGAACATTGTATATTGGCCATATACCACACCTCTTCAGGCCTTATTGCTTAAGTAACAAACAGTAGTAGCAAACATAGCATGAAAGCGGCATTTACGATGCTCTACTTCTTTTCATGGCCCAGATTCAGCCATAACTTACTCTAGCTCTACTGTAAAGTGACAACATGAGCCCTCTCCCCGCTGTCTGACCTTGCCCTACTCCCTTTGATGGGTACAGCACAGTGAGAGTTTATCTTCATGGAAAGAGACTTCTGTAGAAATGAGTAATAGCGTAACTGTGTCAGGTTGGGACACAGTGCGGTCTACATTTAGACTCTCTCTCTCTCTGAGTCATGCTTTAAGGAACCAGGGAGATAGGCCTGCAGGCACAATGGAACCATAGAACACTGAGCATGATTTGTTTCTGATTAAAGAACCGAGGGGATTCTTATGGATGATAACATGGGGAGTATGTATTCTCTAAGCTTATCCAGTGGCTTCAGAATGCTGGATAAGTTCGCTGTTTGTGTAGGAAATAAAGGGAGAGATTCCATCCTGTGGGTGACAAAAGCTTCTATTTCTTTCTTTCAGGCTACAGATTGTAAAGATCTCGTTTAAATGTCGACAGTTTTTTATTCAACTCAGAAGAGAATTGGTAAGTATGTCCTGGTTTCAACTGGGATTGCATCCCTACTATTGTGCGAGCTCAAATTCTCTCTCGGTATTATGAATAATACATAATACAAAATATACATAATGCACTTTGTGTGTGTACTAGGCTGGTCATATGAAACTAAATCTAAAATGATTTGATCCCAACTAGGGTGTCTAGTAGTGGAAGACACACAAAAACACCTGGTTGAGAAATGCAAGCCAAGGACACCTTTAAAAGCAGTTGTACAGTACTTGATATCTAGATGAATTAATGTCATGCGCTTATAATTCATGTATCCGAGTAGAGAAGTACTACAGAGCACACCATAGTGTCTGGCCTAGAAGAAGCCATCTCATGGCCAGCTATGCAAGTCGAAGGGTGATTTCTTCCCCTGTATCCGTGTTCTTTTAGCTAGATCTGTGTGACATCAGTTGATCAAGTGTGATAATCCAATCAAATGTTATTGGTCACATACACATGGTTGGCAGATGTTATTGCGAGTGTAGCGAAATGCTTCTCGATCCGACAGTGCAGCAGTATCTAACAGGTAATATCTAACAATTCCACCACAAAACCTAATATCTAACAAATTCCACAACAAAACCTAATATCTAACAATTCCACAACAAAACCTAATATCTAACAAATTCCACAACAAAACCTAATATCTAACAATTCCACCACAAAACCTAATATCTAACAAATTCCACAACAAAACCTAATATCTAACAATTCCACCACAAAACCTAATATCTAACAAATTCCACCACAAAACCTAATATCTAACAAATTCCACAACAAAACCTAATATCTAACAAATTCCACAACAAAACCTAATATCTAACAAATTCCACAACAAAACCTAATATCTAACAATTCCACCACAAAACCTAATATCTAACAAATTCCACCACAAAACCTAATATCTAACAAATTCCACAACAAAACCTAATATCTAACAAATTCCACAACAAAACCTAATACTCACAATCTAGTAACGGAATGGGATGAGAATATATCAGTATAAAATATATGGATGAGCAGTGACAGAACGGCTAAGATGCAATAGATAGTAAAGAATAGATAGTGTAGGATAGAGTACACAGTATATACATATGAGCAATGCAAGATATGTAAACATTCTTAGTGGCATTATTAAAGTGACTAGTGATCATGTTGATCTTGTGTGATAATCACACACACCTACTGTACCATGCTTCATGCTGTACTGTACGCCTAAGTGTGCTGAGCCCACCACTAACCTCACACTCTCTCGCTCTCTCCCTCTCTCTCTCTTTCCCTCTCTTTGTCTCCCCCCCTCCCTCCCTCTCTCTCCAGAATGAGAGCCGTGAGGCGCTGTTAGCCTTTAACATGGTGAACTACCGAGCCTGTAAGAACCTATGGAAGGACTGTGTAGAGCACCACACCTTCTTCAGACTGGACCGACCCTTACCACCACAGAAGAACTTCTTTGCACATGTCTTCCAACTGGGCTCCAAATACCGCTACTGGTGAGTGGGCCTGGGGAATGTTTGACTGTATCCCAAATGGCACCCTATTCCTTATATAGTGCGCTACTTTAGACCAGGCCCTGGTCAAACGGAGTGTACTATGTAGGGAATATGGTGCCATTTGGAAGTGCATAGTCTCTGTTGACGTTAGCCTTTAGCAGATTTGGTCCTTGGAGCTGAGGTTGCATATTAAAATGTGTTTTGAAAGAGAGTCAGTGATCAAGTTGGGATCCCAGCAGGCAGAATTGGCTAATGATGCCGTTTCAACCAGCTTTTCCCGCTAAGATTATGTTTGTTTGTCAATGTTTACATGAGTCTTGTCAATGATAGTGTGTGTAACTGTATATAGCTGCTGTCTAAAGGTGTCTAAACCTCACCAGAGAAAACAGTTCACTCTTAGAAAAAAGGGTTCTGCGGTTGTCCCCATAGGAGAACCCTTTTTGGTTCCAGGTAGAACCCTTTTTGGATCCAGGTAGAACGCTTTTTGGTTCCATGTAGAACCCTCTGGGGAAAGGGTTCTACATGAAAACCCAAAAGGTTCTACCTGGAACCAAAAGGGGTTCTTCAAAGGGTTATCCTATGGGGACAGCCGAAGAACCCTTTTTGATTCTAGATAGCAACTTTTCTTCTAGGAGTGTAGGCTACACATGACCTAATCCTTTCAATTTCTCCTGACTCACTCCGTTCAGATCCAGTCCTTCCTAATTTGTGTTGCCCTCAGGATAACACCATCATCATTTTGCTGAAGCATATTTACATTTTTGTACCAATCACGACGGTGCCATTTGACCCATTGTGCCGCGTATCACAGAAATCGTGTGGGCTGGTTTGCATAACACAGGAATATGTTTACTGTGCCGCCTACAACTGCCAGTAGAGACCCAAAGCACCAGTCCTCTCAGCTTTGCCAATGCCTTGTCACGCCGTGTGAGTGACTGACTAATAGTGTGACAGAGTGAAAAGAACTGTGGTTTCACACACTGGGGTGTGTCAATATTAATACGTCCTGCTGGCTCACGACACACATTAAAATGTCTAAATGGTAAGAGGTGCAACACTGGTTTGGTCCCCTCTTACTCCAGGATATGACAGTGTGAGGGGCAGAGGTTGGTGTATGACTGTTTTCCGTTAAATGGTAAAAAGATCATGTTTCTGTGTTATATGCAGTGGTAGGACAGAGGTGCAGTCTGTCCAGTACGGCAAGGAGAAGGGCATCAAGGACAGGGTGTTCGCCAGGTAAGACACTTTTTGAAGCCCAAATGAAGTGACACTGGTGCTAACTGATAACTAAGAGAATCAGAAATGTGAGAACATGAAGAGACAGGAATGGAGGAATCTTGCACTGAATAATGAGCAAAAGTCTAGTGAGTTGTAAACCGCTTTCATTATGCTAAATTGAAATCTGGTGAATGTTTTACTTGCTGCAATCCAATCTAACAATGACAATGACCTCAATATCATCTACCAATCAGGTCTCCCAGTAAGCCCTTGGTGCGGCGGCTGATGGATGGAGGGATGGACTGGGAGTCAGTCAGCCGGAACTCCAGAGCCTCTCTGTCTGACGACCGCCTGGAGACCCAGAGCCTGCCCACACGCTCCCCACCAGGCACCCCCAACCAGTGAGTAGCCCTAACCCATAGTGTAAGCAAACAGTACATTCCTTAGTGTCAAATCCATGAGCGGGACTGAACAAGTGCACATTTCGGGGAGACGGAGGGGGAAGGAAATTGGGCTAAAGATGTAACCTACTGCTGAGGAGGAGGAGCGATGTCAAGTAACTCTAAATAACCTTGGATGACAGTACACTCGGGTACCTTACATCTCCCTCCTCCTTTTGTCTCAGCAGGAACTCCGAGTTTTCACAAGAGCGCCTGCGGCCGTCCTCCGTGGGACACCTGCTGGACCATGTGAACTACCACGACCATGCCTCGCCCTGCCAAACCTTTACCAATCACAAGTCAGCCTCCTCAACCCAGGCCAACTCCATCAGCCTAGATTCTACCCCGTAAGTCTGTCTGCCACACACGCCCCGGACACACAGCCCTGAGTCATTTCAAACCAAAAAAACTGAAAAAAAGAAGAATCCTGCACACTGCTCTTGATAGTATCACTGCTCTTTAATAAGCTTTACATATCGATCCTCAAGGCCGATGTCATGCACCTGCAACAAAGATAGCTCAGATGTGCCTTCAGAGTGCCTTTTGAATTTTCAAACCAAAAGAACGGGCCATGAGCATCTCTTTCATCGAGACTTGATTGGGTTGAAGCATGCACGCACGCGCGCGCGCGCACACACACACACACACCGCCCTCTAATTTCGATGTCTTTACAAACTGTTTGTTTTTATTATGTAAATACCCCGGGGCTGTAGCACCAAGCTCTGCTTGCCTGAAGACTACAAAATAGGCCTCTTTCATGGCTGTCATTTAAGCGTCCATAATGAGGTTGGAGCTCGGCAGGCTGGCCGAAGCCAAAGAGCTGCAGCAGGTAGGTCGGGGCTGCAGGCACATCACAATGGTGAATGCTTGTTATGTTACTAACACAGATAGTGTGGGCTGAACCATTGCAAATCTTCTCATAACATCAAGGAAATATGCCATTACCCCGTTTCTCTTTCACTCTTGTGAAGTGAAGGATGGTGACACACAGACAGTATTCTCTGCATGTGAATTTGAGAAAGAACAGAATTCTTTGAAGTGGTTTGGTGCGTTTGTTTCGACTTAGATAGTTTTTTTCTTCTCTCTCTCTCTCTCTCACCTCTCTCTCTCTCTCTTTCCCTCTTTCTTTGGATAGGCACTTCTTCAGTCTAACTGTGCATATAGTTTTTGACCTCATCGCTCTCTGTGGTCCCTCTGTGTATCTCCGTGTAAACTCCTTTTTGAGGGGTCCATAGGGCTCGACACTGTTTGTTTTGGTGAGCGCTGCCCCAGCCAGTTAACCTCCACCGGGGTCTGCTCAGGGCTGCTCCGAGGCAAACAGCAGGCTAAACAACATGGATGTTCTCTGACTGGGGGAAGTACATGAACAGTACATGAACACATCGAGCTGCGGGTAATATGCTGGTAGGACACACAGCGCCTCTCCCAAGGGGCTCGTAAGCTGCTCTAGTCCACAGGTTGAGGCTATAGCACTGAGCAATGATAGGAGATAGGGGGGGAAGAGTTCCTATGAACTGAGAAAGCCCTCTGCTCTGACTGAGCCCTGTAATGATTCAGTGGACACAGAAGATGATCATTGCCTTCTGAGAAATGGAGTCACGTGAAAGGAACATATTCCATTGAGAGGTTAAGCTCTGGAACATCACAGCTTCCACTGTGTAGTTAATGTTGAGTCAGAGTGTGTTTCCAGGTTCATATATAACCCTCAGAAAGGGGAAAGCACACGCAATAACACGCTTAATTTCTGTATTTATTGACTTGTTCTCAATAAAGCCAGCACCGGGGTTGATGTTTGGATATATACTGTATTCGTATTTTGCCGCAAGGACTCATTTTGATTTGCCTGTGTCCAGGTCACCAGACTCGACCATCGACGGCCTGCCGCCCGCTCTGCCCCCTAAGCAGACCAGGAGGCCTCTGTCCAGCCAGTCCCACTCTCAGCAGGAGTTGGACAACCACATCAATGAGCTATATGACACGCCTCTGTCAGAAGACAAGACTATGGTAGGAGAGAGACCTACGTGCACACAGACGCACACTCACGCACACACACTGTGATTTCGTTTTACTTAAACGTTGTTTTGTCCTCTGTGTTTCTTCTTCTCCCTCTCACAGCCCAATGGAGTGCTTCCTCATGACAATCTGGTGTTCATTAAAATGTGCCCCGACGAACACGGACGATTTGGATTCAATGTGAAGGGTGGACTGGACCAGAAGATGCCTGTGATCGTGTCCCGAGTGGCCCCGGGAACAGCGGTACGTGTCCTACTACCTGGGCCACCGTCACTGCCAAACCCCTGAACTTCTCAAATGACCTTCACAGGTAATGAATCATGAAAAACCCCCACTGTTCTCTTCTATTCTGTTTTAATGCCCTCCCCAGGCTGACCTGTGTGTTCCCCGGCTGAACGAGGGAGACCAGGTGGTGCTGATCAACGGTCAGGACATCTCAGAGCACACCCATGACCAGGTGGTCATGTTCATCAAGGCCAGCTGTGGGGAGAGCGACTCAGGAGAGCTGAACCTGCTGGTCAGACCCAACGGTGAGGAGAGAACAGAACAGGCCTCTTAACAGGCCTTGTGGTCCTTTACGTTCATTTATGATCTTTTGCGGTCCGCTGTAGCTCAGTTGGTAGAGCATGGCAACGCCAGGATAGTGGGTTTGATTCCTGGGACCACCCATACATAAAAAGTCACTTTGGATAAAATCTTCTGCTAAATGGCTTGTGTAATTATTCCATTTTTTTACAGCAGGGTTTGTAAAACCATAGCTTGCCTGTCCCCGAGATAAGAGGGAGTGAGGGACCATAGTGGACCCCAGGAAGAGTAGCTGCTGCTTTTGCAACAGCTAATGGGGATCCTAATAAAATACCAAATAGCTTGCCTGTCCCTGAAACAAGAGGGAGTGAGGGACCATAGCTTGCCTATCCTATATCGGGTCAATACACATCCACTATACTATGGGCATTGGTTTGATTAAATTTGGAGTCCTTTGCGGTGAAACTGCCACGTCCGTTTGGGATATTACAACAGCGAAGACATTACTTCAAATGACAAACACTGTTTTGTTCCCTCGGACATCGTTACACGCGCGATAGATCAGAAGAGTATGTACTACGATATATATATTTTTTTGATTACGTTTCTTCTCCTTTTCAAAACCAAAACGATAACAAGTGCGCCTGAGGCAGCCGGGGGCACTGAGCCTAATGCGGATCTCAGCTTCTAAGTCAAAGCATCAGTCTGACAGTGTAATGACTTAGGAGGGACGTTTTTAATTTGGCTCCTGCCTTTCTGCCGTTCCCTTTTCTTTGTTTTGCTGTTGTTGTTGCTTGGTTTTTCTGACTTCCTGTCACCGGCATTGGATGTGCAATGTTCAATCACGCTGTCATCCTTCCTGTCGTTCCTCCAGCCATGTATGACCTGGTGGAGGAGGAGAAGCTGGAGGATGGAGATACAGAGTCTAACTACCAGTACTCCCCAGAGAGGGCGCCCCAGGACCCGCCCCAGGACCAGCCAGACCACCACCCATCCTGCTGGAGAGACTCCATACTACAGCTGAAAGAAGGCTTGAGCACTGGGGCCGTACAGCAACAGTTTGATGTTAGTCCACATATACTAAAAAATATAGTTTATGTTTAGCTGAAGGAGGGCCTGAGTTCTTGGAAGGTTGACGTTTACTGGGATGAATCTTGTCCTGGAGGCAGAGCTGAGTGATTTCTGGTAGATGGGCCAGTTGCAGTCAAAATTGGCTATATTGTACAAATGTATGAAAACAAAAATGTATTTTTTGGTCTTAATGTAAAGGTTAAGGTTAGGCATAAGGTTAGCAGTGTGGTATTATTATTAAGATTTTTTTGTGGTTAATGTTTTTTTTTTGTGTGTGTGGTTATTAAAGTTAGGGTTAGGTTTAAAATCAGATTTTATGACCTTGTCCCTATGCCAGCTGGTGACTTCCCTGCAGAGCTGCCTCCAATACATGAGTCATCCCAATAAGAGATTTAATTGATGAGGGTTGCAGGTAGCCTAGTGGTTAGAGCGACAAAGTGAAAAATCTGTCGGATGTGCCAATGAGCAAGTCACTTAACCCTAATTGCTCCAGGGTCGCCGTTGACAATGGCTGACCCTGGTCGTGACCTCACTCTCCGAGAGGTGTCTCAGAGGGAGTTGGGATATGCAAGAAAACACATGAAATAGGACCAATATAAGACGCCACCAAATGATATTACAATTCAATTCCAACCTGCGAGTACTGGGTCCATACAGGCACGGTTTGATCAAAGATTTGTATAAGTATTTGCATAATTCCATTGGGGAACACCTACTCTGTGAAGTGCTCGTGTGCAATAACTACATTGTATCTGCAATAACTATATGCTTGTTGTTCACATGGGCCAAGTAACTAGCATTGCCTCTGTTGCCCCTGTGTCTCTGAACTGCTCCCAGTCCACTTTGATGTTAACAAATGCAGTTGGTTATTCAACGCTTCCACCCGTTCTAGAATGTATTTCACATTGCACATGGCTAAGACCGATCACATAGCATGTAAGTCATTTACCAGAAAGAGAGACGGGCGAGAGTGAAATAGAGAGATGAAAGGAAATATTGAATGTCTATTGCTTCCTGTTATTGCTCCACACTGCCTCAAATGTTTCCTGTTTGTGTTCCACTGATAGGTTATCAGTGAGAATTGTGGTTTAGGTGTAACCTAGAAACCAAGCTCATGTCACGGCCCGGTCTGAACTTCAGTTAACTTGGGACAAATGTTAACCATTGTTTTTTTGTTGTTGTGATGTTTCTCAGCAACTCTACCGGAAAAGGCCTGGGTTGACAATGTCATGTGCCAAATTACCTCAGAACATTTCCAAAAATCGATATCGAGACATTTCACCGTGTGAGTATACTGAACCATCAGAACTGACCTCTTCTGTCACATATGCTGTACTTCCTCATACAGTGACGTAAGTAAATGCCCTCTGTCTCAACTGCCACCGCTTTCTTCTCTCCTCCTCTCTCTCTTCCTGTATCTGCCGTCTCACAGATGACGCCACCAGGGTTATTCTGAGGGGCAAGGACGGGGACTATATCAATGCAAATTACATCAATGTGAGGGCCTTCTCCCTTCTTCTTTTCTTGATACTCAACACTCTTTGATGCATACGCCACAATCTTTGATTTTATTACCAAGAACGGACACCTTCCTTCGACTAGGTAATGAATATCACAGAGACAAAAACACCCCCCGGAAAGAGATGAGACTTTTCTCAATAGATACTCAACACGTCTTAAAGTGTGTGTACATAGACTGAAACATGGATTATGCTTACATATATGAATTTGCCAATATGCAGCTGTACGTATGTGTATATTTGCCAACCCATGCCATTCTCCTGACCCATAGATGGTGATTGCAGCGGCCAGTGCTGTAAACCGCTACATCGCGTGCCAGGGCCCGCTGCCCGCCACCTGCTCTGACTTCTGGAGGATGACTTGGGAACAGGGCTCCAACATGGTGGTCATGCTCACCACGCAGGTGGAGAGAGGACGGGTATGTCACATCCCCAACCAGGGCTCGCTCTCTCCATTTCAGCCCCTTCCCAATACTTTTGGTCTTGTTTTGGAATTTCTTGTGGTGAAAATTAAAGACGTTTCCAATCCCCACAAAGAAAATAGACAAAATATTCCTCCTCTTATCCCCAGTGATCCTTTTGTTTTCGTTCCAAGGTGAAGTGTCATCAGTATTGGCCCAACCCTGGTGCCATTGCTACCCATGGGGACTTCCAGGTGTCCTGTGTGACAGAAGAAGAGCAATCAGCATTCCTGGTCAGAGAGATAACTCTCACACACCTGGAGGTAAGGACCATTTCTTGTATCGTCTCTCGTGGACAGACTACGTAAACATCGAGCATCTGACCAAAATGACTTGAGATTTTATTTCTGGGTTAACCGAGATTACTTCTTGCACTTAGCGAAAACTGTATGAAAGAAAAGTATAAAAACATCCAAATACATTTGATGGATTTTATTCAGAGTGAGGAGAGCAGGTCGCTGACTCAGATCCAGTACATGGCCTGGCCTGACCACGGTGTACCAGACGACTACACTGACTTCCTGGACTTTGTCAGTCTGGTCCGCAGAAAGAGGGAGGGCAAGGAGGAGCCGGTGATAGTACACTGCAGGTAAGGTTCTAGTTCTTACACAAATACTGCATACACTAACGAGTAAGCTCTTATCCCCTCCACTAACATCTGTAAGCCATCTCGCTGTTGGTACAGCTTTGAAGTAGGTCTAAGGAATTTTACACAACATCTTTGAAAAATATAAGCCTTTGTACATCTGCCTCACAACTTGGCTTAAAGAAAAACGTTCCCTTTTTCTTCGAATCAGACGTTAAGACACTTTGCACGTTGTTGTAGCAACAGTGATTGATTGCAGTGTAAGTGGCGGGAACGCGGATTTGAATCCTCTTCTGTCGTTGCTGCCATCTTCAGCCTCATCTCACTCACCTCGTCCTCTGTGTCTCTGCAGCGCTGGGATTGGTCGGACGGGGGTGCTCATCACCATGGAAACAGCCATGTGTTTGATTGAGTGCAATCAGCCCGTGTATCCGTTGGATATCGTGAGGACAATGAGAGACCAGAGGGCCATGATGATCCAGACTCCGGTAATCTGATCTGTGATGCATAGAAATGAGACTAAGAGAAGAGCAAAGGCTCTATCCTCAATACGGGTTGGTTGTTTAGCAACAAAGCCGACACGTGCGCAACTATGGGGCAAAACAGACGGGGTTGACTTAGACCAGGGGTCTCCAACCTTTTCGAGCATAAGAGCTACTTAAAAAGAAATTAGCATGTCGCGAGCTGCTAATTTGTTATTTTATAGCTTTCAAATCGACCCATTCTTCTCTACACAGCAACTCTTCCCCGGGTCCTTGGTGTACAAAATATGTATTTTCTGCCAATATACCTGGTAAAATAATGGTTAATAAACGATTCTAAGGAGGCCCAAATTGGGAAAAAATCTTCCGTTTTAAACTTGCAGCATTACAATTACTCATAGACAAACAACGGAAATTGATGTTCTAAGTCCATGTCAGTGCCTAAATCACATCCGAAGCCAAAAGAGTACTAACAAATTCGGATTTGTGTGTAATTCTAGCGCGTCAATCAACAGAGGAATGTGTTGGCCTAAGCTATGTTTCTGCTGCTAGGCTGAATCTAGTTACTCTATGACCTTGCTGTCGTCAGTACTGTTCACTCCCATTTAACCTCGGTCTCTTTGCTCTGTTTGCTTCCAGAGCCAGTACAGGTTTGTCTGTGAGGCGATCCTCAAGGTGTACGAGGAGGAGCAGGTCAAACCCCTAACAGCCACAGAGCCCCTGACACCTGTAGAGTCTCTGACGCCTACAAAGTCCCTGATACCCGAAGAGTCTCTGACGCCCACAAAGTCCCTGACACCCGTAGAGTCTCTGACGCCTACAAAGCCCCTGATACCCGTAGAGTCTCTGACGCCCACAAAGTCCCTGATACCCGAAGAGTCTCTGACGCCCACAAAGCCCCTGATACCTGTAGAGTCTCTGACGCCCACAAAGCCCCTGATACCCGTAGAGTCTCTGACGCCTACAAAGCCCCTGACACCCACAAAGCCCCTGATGACACCCGTAGAGTCTCTGACGCCTACAAAGACCCTGATACCCATAGAGTCTCTGACGCCTACAAAGTCCCTGATACCCGAAGAGTCTCTGACGCCTACAAAGCCCCTGATACCCATAGAGTCTCTGACGCCTACAAAGCCCCTGATTCCCGTAGAGTCTCTGACGCCTACAAAGCCCCTGATACCCGAAGAGTCTCTGACGCCTACAAAGCCCCTGATGACACCCGTAGAGTCTCTGATGCCTACAAAGCCCCTGATACCCGTAGAGTCTCTGACGCCCACAAAGCCCCTGACACCTGTAGAGTCTCTGACGCCTACAAAGCCCCTGACACCCACAAAGCCCCTGACACCCACAAAGCCCCTGATGACACCCGTAGAGTCTCTGATGCCTACAAAGCCCCTGATACCCGTAGAGTCTCTGACGCCCACAAAGCCCCTGACACCTGTAGAGTCTCTGACGCCCACAAAGCCCCTGACACCCGTAGAGTCTCTGACACCCACAATGCCCCTGATACCCGTAGAGTCTCTGACGCCCACAAAGCCCCTGACACCCGTAGAGTCTCTGACACCCACAACGCCCCTGATACCCGTAGAGTCTCTGACGCCCACAAAGCCCCTGACACCCGTAGAGTCTCTGGCGCCCACAAAGCCCCTGATACCCATAGAGTCTCTGAAGCCTACAAAGCCCCTGACACCCGTAGAATCTCTGACGCCCACAAAGCCCCTGATACCCATAGAGTCTCTGAAGCCTACAAAGCCCCTGACACCCGTAGAATCTCTGACGCCCGCAAAGCCCCTGATACCCGTAGAGTCTCTGACGCCCGCAAAGCCCCTGACACCCGTAGAGTCTCTGACGCCCGCAAAGCCCCTGATACCCGTAGAGTCTCTGACGCCCGCAAAGCCCCTGCCACCCGTAGAGTCTCTGAAGCCCACAAAGCCCCTAACACCTGTAGAGTCTCTGACACCCACAAAGCCCCTGATACTCGTAGAGTCTCTGACACCCACAAAGCCCCTGATACTCGTAGAGTCTCTGACGCCCACAAAGCCCCTGACACCCGTAGAGTCTCTGACGCCCACAAAGCCCCTGATACCCGTAGAGTATCTGAAGCCTGCAAAGGCACTGACACCCGTAGAGTCTCTGACGCCCATAAAGCCCCTGACACCTGTAGAGTCTCTGACGCCCACAAAGCCCCTGACACCTGTAGAGTCTCTGACGCCCTCAAAGCCCCTGACACCTGTAGAGTCTTTGACGCCTACAAAGCCCTTGACACCCACAGAGCCAGAGGTAGAGACAGAGAGAATCAGCTTTATCCCTCCTGGGACTGACTGACTGACACAGGGCTGCATGGGCCTAAGCACCACCCTCTTCTTCCACAGCCTGTCTATCTGTCTGTCTAGAGCCTGTCTGTCTGTCTAGAGCCTGTCTGTCTGACTCCCTCAGTCACAATAGTTTCTTCCCACATCCGCCATCTTGAGTCTGGCAAGAGAGACTACAGTCACAAGCACGGAGACGACTACCGACAACCACTCGAACTGCCTGGGAGGGGAAACAAAGCACTGTTGCACTTTATGATGACAAAACGCCATACTTTGGAGAATTAACGGAAGAAGAAAAAAATAAACAAAGTTACGATGATCAACTGTAATTTGGGATATTAGCAAGTGTCCAGGATCAAGAGCGAAGTGAGAAACAGAACAGTAGCTGGGTTGGATTATATTGCTGCATTGCCATTACTTTCAGACAAACCTTCATAATGAACACGACAACTCAATGGAAAGTGGACTGACGTTTGTTTTCAACCCATCAGTGCATCATCCCCAAGTGTCATATCCGTGGTTTCTTCAGACTAGTCTTTCTATCTTTGATTACTCCGTAGACTTAAAGAGTTTTTGAACTCGAAAAACTATTCATCGTCAACTGAAGATCCGTTCCGAAAGTGGGTTGACCCTCTATGTAAGGTCCTGGTAAAGCGCTCTGACTTCTACCCTGTGGCACTACTCATCTTATCATCTCATTTCTCGTATTGAGACTGTAGGTTGTCGGATGGATACTTTTGGGCTTTTATGTGTGTCTACAGATTGGAATCATCTCCAGGGAAGGTGTTTCCCAAACCAAGGTCAAAGGCGGGGGAAGGTTAGGAGCGGTGGAGGCTGCAGAGGGGAGGGCGGCTCATAATCATGGCTGGAGTGCAGTCGTTGGCATGGCATCGGCCACATGGAAAACCACGTGTTTGATACCATCCCATTGACTCTATTCCAGCCATTGTTATGAGCCGTCCTCCACTCAGCAGCCTCCACTGGTTAGGAGAGGCCTCCCTCCTCCTTTACCATAATCTCATTAGCTGATTACCTGCCATTGAGCTCGGCACTATGTGGTGGTGTTGGTGTTGTTGTTGTTGTTGTTGTTATTTTTGAGGCAGCTATTCAACTTTGATTCAGATGGCTCAACATGTGACGGTGCATCGGTCTCTCGAAGATGCTATACCACTAGCCCAAAACGGGCAGTATTTTAATGCAGGTTTTGTTATTGCTAGTAACATAGAATGACCTTGCCATGCAGGATTGGGTTGGTACAGTCCATAGGTGTCATTGCATCAGATTTTGAAATTGAATATGAGGTATTCAGAGCTCTCTGATTAAGAGCATCGGGGTATTTGGTACCATGGTACTGTACATCAGGATTTTAGGCAGTTGGAGGACATTACATTCAGATGGTACATACATTACATAAAATGACTGAGCTTTCAGGACCAATAGGTTTTTAGACTTGTGAGTAAAACAAAAAGTTTTCAAATTGTGTTGAAAAGCTATAAGGCTCAAGCTATAGATTTGCTTCTGATATTTTTTTATAAGAGACCCCTTTTGCTTCTTGGGGATGGTCAGCATTTTTCAGCTGAAATTGTAGCATATTTGCTGCCTTGTATGATTAGACCCCCCCAAAAAATGTTGGAATTGTATTTAGCATTTTCTTAATATTGGTTGGATATAGACATTTAAGCTATATGGTGTCATCTAGATTTGTGTAATGTAACTAGTATACATTGACTATGTTAATTTATAAGGTTTAATGAAATGAAATTAACGTGAGACCAAGTTATTTTTATAAGAGAAGCAAAGTCCCAAACTTTTCCACTTGTGTAAAGTCCTGCTGGAATTAGAAAGGATTGTTATGGGAAAGCATTGCAATAGATGTATGCTGTGTAAAAGTTCTCTCCTTAAGTCCAGTGACAGTGGAAAGAATGGGACCGGCAACATGAAGCTCTGTACACTGACTAATAGACTAATCACCATTAATACTGTTCTTTTTTTATGACAATTGAAACCCACAAAGTGATTTTATTCCCTTTATTTCCGGTTGAATCGATAGATGCGATTGTGCTTTTGAAATCAAAAAGCTGTCTTGGTCAAACTTCATCTTGCTGATACTTCTGCAGTGGGTTTATTTATGCGGTACTATTGCTGACCATGTTTACAGTGGTCCGTGAGTTGGTTTTGTGGTTTGGAAAGGACGTGTATCTACTGAAAGTCGGCGTGTTTACAAAAAGCTGTTGTGCGACGGGGAACTTCGGCCCAATCAGATCACTCACCCTCTGCGTCCCAAATGGCACCCTATTCCCTATACAAGTGCACCACTTTTGACCGGGCTCTAGCCAAAAGTAGTGCACTGAATAGGGAGCCATTTGAGACTCAGACGGTGTCTAACACTTCACCATGAAATAGACTGAGGCACTGGAATGTTTATTTTACAAGGTTGTCCCCGTTAAGGTCAAACGCCTCTTTTTCAAGGGAGATCTGGGTGGTATGTTTTTTTTTGTTTTTGCACGATGTTTTTCGATCTTATCATCACTTAGTAATAGTACAACATTCTGCACAACTGTGATGTAAATATAAGCTTAAATCTGTGAACTAGTGAAATATATTTAAAGATGAAAATCAGGAGGATGTACAAATGTAATGTTTGTTGTGAAGCTGTACAGATATTGAATGTATCGATCTCAAGCTTTTAGTTGTTCGAAAATGTACGGGGATGTATAATTTGACTTTTGAGGGGAAATATTTTTCATACTACTGTACTTGTAAATGCAGGTAAATATCAGTCTGGGCTCTGCCTGGTCTGCGACCTGCTCTGTGTTTTTGTTGTAAATAGGAGCAATATCATGTCAGTAAGGTGCCAATGTTCTGTAAGTAAAGTCAAATTTCTGTTGTATTTTTTGGTTGACATGGTCCTTTCTTTCTATGCCTTGACTGTGAATATGTACACAGCAACAACAACACTCATTTGCCTTTACACATTCACCATTCTAGATTCAACACCATAGAATCAACATCCATTGAAATCAGAATTCTGGCCATTCTATTTCTACTGTATACACACTTTTCTATGACAGTATGTTTACAGTAACACTAATAACCAGGTCAGGATAGGGCAGTCATCTGGTGAGAGACAGGCCTAGTTGTCCATGTTCAGCAGAAGGAAACAAAAATAATTCTTACCTTTCTATCAAGACTCTCTGCCTCCACCTAGTGTTCAATTTCAGACTGCTGTGGCTGATGATCGAGGCAAATGACTCAACTAGGCTACAGCAAAGATGTTGTATTATATTCCTCTCTGACCGCAGGAGGACATGATATTGCAAAATCCTGACATCTACAGAGAGGCTATAGGTCTGACGAAGCTGTGGCTCGTCTCTTATTTTGTGTTTAGTGACTGAATGACTTGAGCCAGTAGAGGGCTCTCTTGCCAAGCTAGAAGGGTCTTCAGAACTAGTTGAGGTTTCTCAGGCCATAGGTGTTGTAGAGTGTAAGTGAGATAGGATGTACTTGGGGTCTGGGAAGAGGTTAGCCAGCCGTCAATGGGACATGCCATCTGCGTGCTACTGGATCTAAGGCTGACCTGGATCGTATTCATTAAGCACCAAACAGAAGAAGGCAGGCTAAAACAGGGAGGAACTACCTGGACTTGTCCAATAAGGTACACTTTAGTTTGGTTTAGATTTATGCCGCAAAAATGGTTTGCTACAATGTGCACTAATGAATATGTCCCAGTCCTGCCGCTTTGCAACAGAGTGTTAACAGACTGAAGGCCACATAAGGCCTCTGTCGTCCAGTCATTCAAAGTCAAGTTGTACAGCACCGGAATGGTGTTTTATGACACTCAAAACATAAAACCTTTTGGTGCTCTGCTGCCCTCAAACACATCAAAGGCACTAGTCAAACCACACCAGCAACAAAAAGTCCAGCACATCCGACAAGGATGCAATTCTTTACTGCACTCTTCATCCACATTTTGAACAGCACCTTTGACCTTAAATAACTGGCGACTGATACTCAGGAGGTGACAGACCCAGAAGTTGGACAGCAGGGTTGGGGTCAATTGCATTTCAATTTAGGATGTACAGGGGCTTCTTTTAAAAACTGAGCCACACTACAAATTCATTACAAAAGAGAACTTTATTTGGTAACACAAAAACTGTTTGTATATAACCCATAATAAGTGTGCACACAAACAGTAATTTAGTTTAATGCTTCAGTTTCAAGTGTAGAATTAGAAAGGCAACACCGAAACATTGACATTTTTGTGGAGAAAAAGTGCAGTCGACAAAAGTCAAAAGTTTGGACACACCTACTCATTTTATGGCTTTTCTTTATTTTTACTACATTGTAGAATAATAGTGAAGACAAACTATGAAATAACATATATGGAATCATGTAGTAACCAAAAGTTTTTTTTTTAAATCAAAAATATTTCATGAGATTCTTCAAAGTGGCCACCCCATGCCTTGATGACAGATTTGCACACTCTGCATTCTCTCAACCAGCTGCATGAGGTAATCACCTGGAATGCATTTCAATTAACAGGTGTGCCTTGTTAAAAGTTAATTTGTGGAATTTCTTTCCTCAATTTTTTGGAGCCAATCAGATGTGTTGTGACAAGGTAGGGGTGATGTGCAGAATATACCAACTAGGGCTAAAAGACCTTATGGCAAGAACAGCTCAAATAAGGAAAGAGAAACAACAGTCCATCATTACTTTAAGACATGAAGGTCAGTCAATACGGAAAATGTATTCAAGAGCAGTTGAAAAGACCAAGCGCTATGATGAAACTGGCTCTCATGTGGACCGCCACAGGAAAGGAAGCAGTTACCTCTGCTGCAGAGGATAAGTTCATTAGAGTTACCAGACTCAGATTGCAGCCCAAATAAATGCTTCAGAGTTCAAGTAACAGACACATCTCAACATCAACTGTTCAGGGAGACTGCATGAATCAGGCCTTCATAGTCGAATTGCTGCAAAGAAACCACTACTAAAGGACACCAATAATAATAAGCGACCTGCTTAGGCCAAGAAACATGAGCAATGGACATTAGTCCTTTGGTCTGATGAGTCCAAATTTGAGATGTTTGGTTCCAACCGCCGTGTCTTTGTGAGATGCAGATTAGGTGAACGGATGATCTCCACATATGTGGTTCCCACTGTGAAGCATGGAGGAGGTGGTGTGATGGTGACACTGTGATTTATTTAGAATTCAAGACACACTTAACCAGCATGGCTACTACAGCATTCTGCAGCGATACGCCATCCCATCTGGTTTCCGCTTAGTGGGACTATCATTTGTTTTTCAACGGGACAATGACCCAAAACACACCTCCAGGCTGTGTAAGTGATATTTGACCAAGAAGGAGCGTGATGGGAGTGCTGCATCAGATGACCTGGCCTCCACAATCCCCCGACCTCAACCCAGTTGAGATGGTTTGGGAAAAGTTGGACCGCAGAATGAAGGAAAAGCAGCCAACAAGTTCTCAGCACTTGATGATTCCACGTGTGTCATTTCATAGTTTTGATGTCTTCACTATTATTCTGCAATGTAGAAAATAGTAAAATAAAATAAAAACCTTGAATGAGTAAGTGTGTCCAAACTTTTGACTGGTATTATATACACGATGTGGATATAGTACATGTTGGATTGTACATGTGGACAATATGTTGGATTATGAATAAGGTGACTTAATTATCTGACTGATTTTCATGCGGTGGACCATAAATACATTTTAAAAAGTGGAAGTAGGAATATAAAATTGATTGCAGTGCAAACAGTAAGACATCAAACAGCATAGCCAATTTCTCTTGGTGATGAGGCTACCTACTCCTACAAGTGAGCATCAAACCAAGGCCATATTTAAGTAGTGTGCGAGTGAGTGATTGTCTGTGATCATAACCTATATATTCACGATCAATGTTGAGGCACTTCATCTAAACAGTCCCCTCTGGACCGGTCCCCAACAGTGGCACAAAGGATGGTTTGCATAACTAACATAGGTTAGGCCACCCCTCTGACTGCCACAATGTGAGAGGTACTGTGTATGGATTTGATGTGTGTTAAAATGGCAGAAGGCTCAGTTCAGTGGGAAGGATCTGTAGATCTGGTTTGTGTTCAGTAGGCAAGAAACTGAAGAAAATGTTCCAAAGGGAGACGTAATATATTGTCCAATAAGAAAGGTTTTGAAACATTTTGCTACAGTATGTCCTAATGAACATGTCCCTGTCTAATGCCACTGTGCCGCGGAGGCTCTAGTCTGGTTTGGCTCTGTGTGTCTGACTGAAAGGTCGGGTCTAGATCAAAGCAGACAACATTTGAAAGCCTTCTTGATCTTGCCTTCTTTTCCACCCTTATCCTTGCTCTCTGACATTTTCTTTTTTCGCACCTCCCTCATAAGATCAAAGAACACCTGAAAAGGATGGACAGCTGTTAGTTCAACACTATAGTTACATTGACAATGGAAGTTGATTTACTGTAAAAGGTTGTTTCTATTCATGCTTGCGGTTTCTGACCTCTTTTTCCCGGAAACATATTTTGATAACATAATCCCCCCCATTTAAAAAGTATAAATCCTAAGTAAGAAATTACACAAAGGTATATTGTTCCTAGTCCTACTGTAGCAAAGTGGACAGTACGTTTAAGTTTGGTTACATACTTTGTCGACGTTGGCTCGCGTCTTGGCTGAGGTCTCCACGTACTGCACCCCCCACTCCTCTGCCTTGGCCCGGACCTCGTCCAACGACACCTGCCTGCGGTCCTCCAGATCCGACTTGTTCCCCACCACCAACAGAGGGATGGTATCGTTCTCTGCTTTCACCCGCATAATCTGCTCCCTAGGAAGACACAACACATTAGTCCTGATGAAGACCCAGTTCATCAGGGGGTATGAATACTTCCTGAAGGTACTGTACGTTCCCGTCCACAGACGGACCAAATCTGAACCCATCACAGACGTATGTTTCACAAGTTTGGATAGCACAGTACAGTGAGTAGAGCGTACAGTAGCAGTGCAATAACATGGGTCACATTAGCTTTAGTTAAATAAAAAGTTAAATACATTTAACAGTAAAGAAAAGTACAGTGCAGTAGAGCATATTGTACTTTACTGCAACTGAACTCTACCTTACTGTATTAAGTTGCACCCTACTGTACTGTCCAAACTTGTAAAACAAGGAGAATGACATATCCATAATTATGCATTTCTGTGTGGTACAGATCAAGGACCCATGATGTCATTCCATTACCGGGTGTAAATCCACTTCACTTACTGTAGTTCTATTACCAAAAGAGATTTTTTTCCCCCAACGCAAGATGCCACGTCATAGCTGACACCACATTCTTTCTGCAAACATCTTTGAATCTTAATTAGGAGCAGATATTCAACTGTTTTTGCCAAACGTGGTCGCATTTAAAACCGGAGGGAGATTCATTTTTTTGTACATTTTTCATTATGCGGGTGAAAGCAGAGACTCAATGCTAACATATATAAAGCACTTAATGTTCTAACTAATTACATGTACAGTGGCTTGCGAAAGTATTCCCCCTTAGCATTTTTCCTATTTTGTTGCCTTACAACCTGGAATTAAAATGGCTTTTTGGGGTGTTTGTATCATTTGATTTACACAACATGCCTACCACTTTGAAGATGCAAAATATGTTTTTTATTGTGAAACAAAGATGAGGAAAAAACTGACAACTTCAGTGTGCATAACTAGTCCCCCCCCACCCCCACCCAAAGTCAATACTTTGCAGAGCCACCTTTTGCAGCAATTACAGCTGCAAGTCTCTTGGGGTATGTCTCTATAAGCTTGATACATCTAGCCACTGGGATTTTTGCCCATTCTTCAAGGCAAAACTGCTCCAGCTGCTTCAAGTTGGATGGGTTCCGCTGGTGTACAGCAATCTTTAAGTCATACCACAGGTTCTCAATTGGATTGAGGTCTGGGCCTTGACTACGCTATTCCAAGACATTTAAATGTCTCCCCTTAAACCACGCAAGTGTTGCTTTAGCAGTATGCTTAGGGTCATTGTCCTGCTGCAAGGTGAACCTCCATCCCAGTCTCAAATCTCTGGAAGTCTGAAACAGGTTTCCCTCAAGAATTCCCCTGTATTTAGCACCATACATCATTCCTTCAATTCTGACCAGTTTCCCAGTCCCTGCAGATGAAAAACATCCCCAGAGCATGATGCTGCCACCACCATGCGTCACTGTGGGGCTGGTGTTCTCGGGGTGATTAGAGGTGTTAGGTTTGCGCCAGACTTAACATTTTCCTTTATGGCCAAAAATCTCAATTGTAGTCTCATCTGACCAGAGTACCTTCTTCCATATGTTTGGGGAGTCTCCCACATGCCTTTCGGCAAACACCAAATGGTGTTTGCTTATTTTTTTCTTTAAGCAATGGCTTTTTTTCTGTCCACTCTTCTGTAAAGCCCAGCTCTGTGGAATGTACAGCTTAAAGTGGTCCTATGGACAGATACTCCAATCTCCGCTGTGGAGCTTTGCAGCTCCTTCAGGGTTATCTTTGGTCTCTTTGTTGCCTCTCTGATTAATGCCCTCCTTGCCTGGTCCGTGAGTTTTGGTGGGCGTACCTATCAGCGTAGACGTACCTGAACTCTGAGGTGGCAGTGAACGACTCGTGTTCGGTGATGGAGAAGACTAGCAGGAAGCCCTCTCCGCTCCTGAAGTAGTTGTCTCTGATGGCAGCATAGTCCTCCTGTCCAGCTGTGTCCAGGATGTCGATCTGGACCTCCTCTCCATCCAGCACCACCTTCTTCCTGTAGCTGTCTGCCTTGGTGGGCTCGTAATCCTCCACAAACTAGGAGGTGGGAAGGAATTATTTTATTTACAGAATCGTAAACTCTTTTCAATGGAAAAGCAGTATTGGAGGTTTGAGTGGCAGCTTGCCCAAGTCTCTCTTTAGCCTCAGTGTCCACCACATGCTACAAAGGGAGCAATGTACAGAGTCTGGTAACGATCAGACTTATCGCTCTTACCTCGTCATACATGAACTGCAGAGTAAGGGCTGACTTCCCAACACCTCCACTTCCCACCATGATCACCTTGTGCAGCACCAGAGAGCTCTGGTTCTTACTCTTTCCAGTAGCCATCTTTGGATTTGGACACTGTCCACTGCTACTACACTAATGGAAACCAACACCAGAACTTCCTACAGTTGGACACAAACATGTAAATTAGCCTACAAAACTAAACATTCAAACATTTAAAAAAGTTGCAGAAAAGTGTTCAGAGAAAGAAGGCAGGGTTTTGTATACGTATGTACATCTAATGTCAAAACAGATCCACATGGACCTAAAAAGGTTGACAAAACAGCCAATTTCAAAATGGCAGCTGGCTGAAACATAGGCTGTCGAAAAATCCTATTCGACTGACCCCTATAATTTAATTAATGGCGGCAGCAGTGGTGTGGCAGCCTTCAAGGGCAAAATTATGTAGGTTACAATGATAACACAGGCATGTTGTAGCCTACTACTACCTAGCCTACTGTACTTTCAGTACACACCTTCACAGCAGTTTTTTTTTAAATTAACCTCTGATTCGCTATGCAGTCGATACGTAAAAAAAGTGTATATTCTTAAACCCTTACCGTGTACCTATGTTTGTCATCTGTTGAAGCCTGTCTGTTTGCTGAACCCCCCCCATTTAACATTGTTATGGAGTAGAGACGTCCCAAGGACCCCAGATAGCAAGGACCATAGTTAAAATAATCTGAAGGAATGATATCAGTAGATCATGCAATGGATTTATAAATCAGGCATACAACAAGAAGAGGAGAAAGCAAAATAAGAAAATGTGAGAGAACCTCTTGTAAGTGTCATCAACTGAATGTTGGCATCATGTCAAGTGTAGCTGCTGCTTATGCAAAAGCTAATGAGGATCCAAGTATGATTTTTTTATTAAATTAACAGTGTATTGAAACAAGACCCGAGGAAACATTCCCACAACGTAATAGGCCTTATTGTCAGTTCCAAAACAGGAACTAAAATCATAATAAAACACTGTTCCCAACTATAAGACCATAACTTCCCCATAACTTTTGGCTATTTTTAAAACAAAGCAGCTAAACATATGTCCCTTTTAAGTGCCCTAACTTCTGCCCCAAAATCCAGGGGCCAAACTTTTGGGGGGGGCATTTTTTTTATCCAGTCAGATAAACACTCCCAACAGCCTACCCGACTGCACCCCTGCCAAAATCTAAATAGATCCAAATAAATTGATTTGAGACTTCTGCTACGTTCTACCTGCCACTTTCTCTCAAGGAGCAGCTCTCGATTGGATAGATACAAATTATATGTGGTCAACCGAATATTGGATGAGAATATGTCAATCGACAGATGTTGCGCAAACAGTGGTATGTTGGACCAAAATAAAATATAAATCCGCTTCTGATATCGATTTCCACTTGTACATACTTCTACAAAAGTGCATAGAGATAGCAAACGTCTCACCTCGTAATGTGTTTGGTGTCTTTCTTTGCTGTTATCCGGTATACACCATGGGAAAGCTAAAGTAGAGGGCAAGTTCCACTTACCAGCCGCAAATGCGGATATTTTGACCACTCCCGGACGTCGTGTGATAACGATTATATGAACCGGATGTGACGTCATATAGAATTGTACAATATGAACAAGATGGGCTAGGACTGCTTCTCTCCAATCACACTTGTAGGCGATGTCATGGCGACGTTGATGCCGCGTTAAAAATAAACCATTGATGTCAGTGATTTTCACGTCGGAATGTCGAAGCTCTAGAAAGAGGCCCGAGTTCCCGAGTTGGAATTCCGAGTTGGATGACCGTTCGAAAGGAATGCGCCATTTTTTTAAAGACTGTGCATGTAAAAAGTATGAATGTTTAGAAAGTTGGCGCACACCATACATATACATTTAAAACTCCGCCTGAAAAACGCCCATTATTCACCTTTTATGGTGACAATAATGCCCTCGTTTGCTGCATGTTTTGGATGTATTGAGTAGGGGAGATGGTTTTAACACTTTTCGTCAGTTTCTCATAGATTGTTTATGGTGGTGTATTCGAAACGTGATACAAAACAACCTACAGCTGTCCACACAAATTGGTGTGGTTATTATATATTGTAATGACCTGACTAGATCATAAATGAACAATTGTCCAGACAGAGGCTTGAGTTTGCGAATTGACGGTTTATTAAACCAACTTTACACAGGCTACTGTTTAGGCCGTAGCACACGCCAAAAAGATGACAGATAACCCACAAGCCAATCGTGACCTTCTCTTGTGAAGTAAGAGAGAGAGAGAACAAAAGCTGAACCTGGTCTTAACTTCCAATGCTCCACCCCCCTGCCCAACCCCCCTCCACGCCACTCCGCCAACCACCAGGATGCCCGGCATCAGAACATTCCAGGCATTCCCGTGATTGGCAGATAGCAGGTTGATTGACATGTCGGACCCCGCGAACACCGGGTACTGGTCAGTACAACACAACCACCTCCTAGCCTAACACATAACACACAGCTGTCTGTGCTGGTCGCTACAATATGTAAATAAAATTGCAAATGCATGGTGTTGTCTTAAAGGAGTGAAGTGTTACAATTTACCCCATGGTCAGGGTTAGTAACAGTGCTTGGGGTGAATTGTAACAGAATGAAAAGTGCGTGAGAGCAACATTGCCATGTTAAACGTTTTGTTGGGCAGAAATTATAATAACCTTAAATAATAAAATGTTTATTATTTTCCCCTCCACTAAATGGTATTTCTCAACCAAACAACAACTAGGCTAAACGAAACACCAACACCTGAACGTTTGTGGTGTGTGTCTGTGTGTGTGACTGTTGGACATGCTCACTAAATCAGAGTCACATTTGTGACAGTTGTATATCTGTCCTGGGGTACAAGCTTGGTGGCCCCATAATTTGCATTCCCAGCACTGCACCCAGACCTCCTTAGAATAGTTAAAGTGCTCCATGCACACACATTTTCCTTCTGGAATATTCTGGTTCAATCTGCTTTGTTTTGCCTTTTTTCTTAGGCAGGGTCATTTTTTTGTTGTTGTTCAGTGTGGTTTGTCTTGGCTTGCTTCTTTCCAGCTATTGTTTTCGTCAGGGCAATTTTTATTTTTGCCTTCTGAGTGCTTTACTTTTTATGCTCTTCTTCCAGTGTCTGCGTGACGGGTGTATCTGTCAAAATCACAGTTTTCTCCTCTTCCTACCCCTTGTTGTAATTTTCCTGAACCCTGCTTTTAGGAAGGGGCGTACATCAACTGGGTTGAAATTAGAAGAGTAATCAGGTGTTTCCCAACCACAGCCTGATACATGTGGGGAGGTGCCCTGTGAAGTGACTGGAGAGGTGGCCTGGAAGACAGTTGGAGAAGTGGCCTGGAAGACAGTTGGAGAGGTGGCCTGGAAGGAAGTTGGAAAGGTGGCCTGGAAGGCAGCTGAAGAAGTGGCCTGGGAGGCAGCTGGAGACAGGGCCTGGAAGGCAGTTGGAGAGGTGGCCTGGAAGGCAGTTGGAGGGGTGGCTTAGAAGGAAGTTGGAGAGGTGGCCTGGATAACTGTGGGCACAGGGGCCTGAGCAGTGTCTGAAGAGGAGACCTGGGAGGCAGTTCTTTCCGGGCTTCATCCTCAAACAGGCATCACTGGCTGAGTTCACCATTTTCTTCAATGGCCCGTACATGCTCCTGTCCAGTAGCTTCTTTCACTCTTTGCAGAATCTGTACAGAGTGACGTGACATGTGCCATACAACTTTGATCTGATAGACTTCCCCTGCTCTGCTACATGATCTGCTACATCTCTTTTCAAAGTGTGGAGAGGTACTCCATTGTCTGTCTTTCTTTTCCATAATCTAGGCATGCTGAAAGTATAAGAAAACATGTACCAAAAACATTCTGTTTTCCTCAGGGTTAGGTGTAAGATTTTCTCACAAGTTGTTACAACTAGGGCCTCCCAAGTGTGACGACCCTCCCACTCTGTCTGCCGTATTCTCTCTGTTATTTCCTTATTAGGATGCTGGTGGGCGGAGTTGGGAGGGTCGTCAGCTACATGGGAAACACCTGGGCCCGGTGTCTCCCAGGATAAATACACCACTTCCCCATTCATGGAGGAGACTCTCTCCATGCAGACACCCTCTGTAGATTGTGTTGTGATTCTTGATGGCCGTTTGTTTGTTTGCTTTGGCACCTTTCATCACCCTGCATTATCACATTCACGCATGCAAAACACTCACTTACACTACTGATACTGATTACACACACCATTGTATATTATATTTATTTGCTTTAGTTAATAAATATATATCTTTCTACTCATTATCTCCACGTTGTCTCCCTTTGTTACGGGCTTTGAGCCAGTTCGTGACAAGTGGGGGCTCGTCCGGGATATTTGAACTATTGGTTTGGGAGACCGTGGAGGTACGTGTTTGGTTTGCATATTTTGTTTGAGTTTGATAGGCCCAGTATTGGTTGCCTTTTGTTGTTTGGTTTGTGTGCTGTGTTGGAGAGACTATAATGGTTAGTTTCAGGCCCTGCCTAGCCTGAACTCTTGTTCTACTTTCTGTTGGGACATCAGTCTGAGGTGAGTAGTCTGCTGTGTACCTCGGTGGGAGATTTGGGTAGGGTAGTGAAACTTGCTACCCGGAGCTATAGCCTTTTTCCCCTGATAGGTTTAGCGACGTGTTTCATTTTTTGGAATATGTTGGGCATGGTTAATGTTTGTTATTTTTGTGTGGTGTCTGTGGACTGAGCAGTTGTCTCGGGGGCACATCCGTGGCTTGGTGGAATTTTTCCAGCTTGCTGGGGAGTTCTATTTCCTTGCCAGCGGGCTACAGTGCGTAAATTCCCACCGCAAATCTGCACGAAGACTAGGGTTGAGTTATTGTAGGTTTTGGGGAAGCTCCGTATCTATCTCTCTTCTGTGGTACTCAGGGTGATTATAATTCTCGGGTTGTGGTCTGGTGTGCTCAGCAGAAGGGAAGAGCCAGAATTTTTTTTTTGTGTGATTATGGCGTCTTGTGTAGATAAATTCATTCGCTCTCCATCAGAGGAATTGTTAGATTTAGGTACTAAAGAACAGCTGTTGAAGGTCGCGGAACACTACAAGGTTGAGATTAGTGATAAACGTCTAAAGAATTCTATTAGGTTGATATTGAAGGCCAATCTGATGGAGAGTGGTATTCTAGAAGTTACCACTGGGCCAGCCTCTGCTGAGGATTTGTCGTCTCCCCATAACGTTACAATGGCCATTCCATCGGTTAGTCCTAGTAGCCTTCTTTTTGAACAGCAGAAAGAACTGCTTTTGTTACAGCTGGAGCATGATCGTGAAGCTAGAGCATGATCGTGTAAAATATGAAAAGGAATTGGCATTTAAACAAGATATGGAGCGTGCTAAAATCAAGTTGCAACAAGAACGTATAGATTTGGTTAGGGAAGGAAAGATCTCAGGGGAGAGGTTGTTTTGGGAAGGTGACCCAGATTTACCTAGGGGTAGTTCCGCTTTTGGTCGTGCCCCAGAGACATTTGATATTGTTGGGAACTTACGGTTATTGCCTCGGTTTAATGAAAGGGACCCCGAGACATTCTTTTTGTTGTTTGAGCGGGTTGCTGACGCTAGGAGTTGGCCTGATTCTGACCGCACTTTAATGTTGCAGTGTGTGCTGACTGGTAAAGCGCAGGAAGCATATTCAGCTCTTAGTGTACACGATAGTGCCAGTTATGATAAAGTTAAAACAGCTGTGTTACAGATTTATGAATTGGTCCCTGAGGCTTACCGCCAACGATTTAGAACTTTAAAAGGGATGATAACCAGACTCATGTTGAGTTTGCGCGACAGTTGTCTTTACAGTTTAATCGCTGGTGTTCCGCCTCTGCAGTTGTGACTTTCAAGGGCTGTGTGATCTGATTATGTTAGAGCAATTTAAGGACACAATTCCTGATCGTATTGCCACGTATATTAATGAACAGAAAGTAAAGAATGTTGCTGAAGCTGCAGTTTTGGCAGACAGTATGTGTTGACTCACAAAAGTGTCTTTGCAGAACCCCGTATTCGGAAAGAGTGGGGGCGTTCGGATAGATTTAGCTTCGCTCACCGAGATACTTTGGTTCTCGGGCAGAGTTCTATTCAACTAGGGTTGAACCTGACTCCCATGGTAAAGCTGACTTTGGGCAGGAGTGTCACTACTGTCAAGGTTCAGGGCATTGGAAAAACGAATGTCCACTTCTCAGGTCAAAGGGTGCTTACGCTAAATCTAAGCCTACTGCATTAGCTGCACCTGTTCCACATCAGTTCATTCATAACTCATTTCCTCAGGCCCAGGAGAATGAAAGTCCATATTGATCCAGACTATTTACCTTTCATTACAGAAGGTTTTGTGTCTATGTTAGGAAGTAAAGACCTAGTGCCAGTGAAGATCCTGAGAGACACAGGTGCCTCTGAATCATTTGTGTTGGAGTCTGTGTTACCCTTTTCTGCTGAGACTGATTCGGGGAATAGTGTTCTAATTAGGGGAATAGGTTTGAACACTCTGTCAGTTCCATTGCATAAACTGATGTTGGATTGTGGGCTGGTGAAGGGTGAAGTTGTTGTGGGTGTGCGTCCTTCGTTGCCTATTGAGGGTATCGATGTTATCCTTGGGAATAACTTGGCTGGTGAGCGTGTATGGCCTGTCGTGTTTCCATCTCTAGTGGTTTCCACTAAGCCGTCATTTGTTGGGATTCCTGATGAGAGTGTACAGAGTTTCCCAGAGGTGTTCTCTGCGTGTGCAGTGACACGTTCTATGAGCCGTGGCGAACTGGTCACTGCGCCGACTAATGATAATAATACAAAGTATGTCACTGTTTTCCCTGTTATCCCGTTATCTGTAACCCGCTCAGATCTAATCAATGCGCAACGGGATGACCCCACGTTGGAAGAGTTGCGTGATCAAATTGTGCCTATAGAACAGTTGGGAGATGTCGCCCATGGCTATTTTCTCCAAGAGGATGTCCTGATGAGAAAGTGGGTGTCTCATGATAGTGTTTTTCTGGGGGAGGCAATTAGTCAGGTTGTTGTAGTCGTAAGTTGGTGTTGGAAACTTCTCACAGCGACGTGGCTGGACATATGGGGGTGAGGAAAACCTACAATCGCATATTAAGACATTTCTTTTTTGGCCTAGATTAAAGAGGATGTTTCTGATTTTATCAAAACTTGTCACACCTGTCAATTAACTGGTAAGCCTAATCAAGCTATTAAACCAGTACCATTGTTTCCTATTCCTGTACTCAGCCAACCTTTTGAGTATCTGATTATTGACTGTGTGGGTCCTCTGCCTCGTTCTAAAAGGGTAGTAGTTACCTGTTCACTGTGATGTGTCAGACCACTAGGTTTCCTGCTGCCTATCCTCTCCGATCTATCACGACTAAATCGGTGTTAAAAGCTTTGACTCAGTTTCTCTCATTGTTTGGAATCCCTAAGGTCATTCAGAGTGATCAAGGATCTAATTTTACCTCTAATCTGTTTGGTCAGGTTCTTCAACAGCTCCATATTAAACACAATTTGTCTAGCGCCTATCACGCGCAAAGTCAAGGAGCACTGGAACGTTTCCATCAAACACTAAAGTCTTTGTTGAGAGCTTATTGTACTGAGATGGATAAGGATTGGGAGGAGGGTTGCCTTGGTTACTGTTAGCTGCTAGGGAAGTTTCACAGGAGAGCACAGGTTTCAGTCCAAATGACCTTGTGTTTGGACATAGGGTGCGTGGATTTTTATCTGTTCTCCAGGATGACTGGAAGTCTCCCGAGCCTCCTCAGTCCCTGTTATCGTATGTGTGTGATTTCCCACGGCTGTGCCGCTTGTGAAATGGCTAAAGAGAAGTTATCATCTTCACAGGAGAGGATGAAGGGCATATTTGATCGCGAACTGAGCCTCGTCACTTTAGTCCAGGTGACCAGGTTCTTGCTCTGCTGCCAATTGTTGGTTCTCCTTTTCAAGACAAGTTTCAAGGTCCATATACAGTGGTGCGCCAGTGCACTGAGCAAAATTATCTAGTTGCCACTCCAGAACGGAGGAAAGCACACCAGCTGTGCCATGTAAATCTGTTAAAACCCTATTATGCACGTTCCTCTGAGACTGAACAGTGGGATTCTACAGAGGACGGTAAACCTGTTCTTTTGGCTGATACCGTTGTTTCCTTGGGTTCTTGTCGTGCTAGATCTGTGCATGAGGAGGAAGATGTTCCTGGTCCTGACGATTGTATATTGCAGGGTAGATTGTCTAAAATATCCAGTGTTTCTGAATTTTTCAGTCTTCTCACTCACCTACCTGTTGATGGGCGGAAAGAGATAGTTGGTCTGATTCAGAGATTTCCAGGTTTGTTTTCTGATACACCTACACACTTAATAGAACATGATATTGACATTGGAAGTGCTGACCCCATTCGTCAGCGCTTCTATAGAGTTTCTTCAGAGAAACTACGTTGTCTGGATGCTGAGGTCAAGTACATGCTGGAGAGTAAGATAGCAGAGCCTTCTTTCTCCAGTTGGGCTTCTCCCTGTATCTTGGTCAGTAAACCGGATGGAACAAACCGTTTTTGTACGGACTACCGTAAGGTAAACAGTGTCACAAAACCAGATTCATTTCCTCTTCCTCGGATGGAGGACTGTGTCAATTTGGAACTTAGAGACTGGTATTTTGTTCCGGGTCCTTGTTGGTCCCGGTTTTATGGGGGGATGTGACGACCCTCCCACTCTGTCTGCCGTATTCTCTCTGTTATTTCCTTATTAGGATGCTGGTGGGCGGAGTTGGGAGGGTCGTCAGCTACATGGGGAAACACCTGGGCCCGGTGTCTCCCAGGATAAATACACCACTTCCCCATTCATGGAGGAGACTCTCTCCATGCAGACACCCTCTGTAGATTGTGTTGTGATTCTTGATGGCCGTTTGTTTGTTTGTTTGCTTTGGCACCTTTCATCACCCTGCATTATCACATTCACGCATGCAAAACACTCACTTACACTACTGATTACTGATTACACACACCATTGTATATTATATTTATTTGCTTTAGTTAATAAATATATATCTTTCTACTCATTATCTCCACGTTGTCTCCCTTTGTTACGGGCTTTGAGCCAGTTCGTGACACAAGTGATGTGACCTTGTCCGAGAGAGATTTACATGGTTATCAAAACGTCATGCCAGGTTAAGCCTCCACAAAACACAGCCCTTATTTTAAGTGTTTTTAAAATCCCCTTATGGGAAAAATGAATGGTGTAAAAACGATTGGAATCATTACCAGGTTTTATGGGTATTATAACAACCCCACTGTGGGTCTCTATAGAGCTTGCCAGCTTCTAGTCCCAAAACCCAGAAATGAGTTACCTCTGGTTTGTTCAGCCATCCCTAGGGAAAGATTAATGAGTAAAGAATAGGGTTTTGGAATAAATTATGAAAATAAGGTCTAATGAAACCTCTACGGGACCAGTGTCCCCCCAACGGGACGGTTGTAGTTAACAAGAAAACTTCCCAGGACATAGACATGTCTTATATGGGCAGAAAGCTTACATTCTTGTTAATCTAACTGCACTGTCCAATTTACAGTAGCTTTTACAGTGAAAGAATATCATGCTATTGTTTGAAGAGAGTGCACAGTTATGAACTTGAAAATGTATCAATAAACCAATTGGGCACATCTGGGCAGACTTGATACAATTTTTTGAACAGCAATGCAATGGTTAATTTGATCAGTCTAAAACATTTCACTTACACTGCTCCCATCTAGTGGCCAAAATCTAAATTGCACCTAAACTGCAATAATACATTGTGGGCTTTCTCTTGCATTTCAAATATGGAAAAATACAAAAACAAACGTTTTTTTTATTATCTTTAACCAGATCTAATGTGTTATATTCTCCTACATTACTTTCAAATTTCCACAAACTTCAAAGTATTTTCTTTCAAATGGTATCAAGAATATGCATATCCTTGCTTCAGGCCCTGAGCTACAGGCTGTTAGATTTGTGCATGTCATTTTAGGTTAAAATTGGGGGGAAAAGGGTCCAATCCTTAACACAGGCTTAGGAGATCTTATACGTTTTGTTCTATGAGATAATAGCAGTTAACATGACCTTTATGAATTATGAAGCCTTTATGTGCTTTTTCTATAACATCAATTCTTTTAAACTCACAAAACGTATAAATCTCATAAACCTGTGTCTGCCACAGACCTTGTTTTCGGGGTTTATCCAAAAACCCTCCAAAAACACCATTCATTTTCCTAATTTTGTCCAACAAACCATGGCGGAGTTAGTGCCTACAAAAAGTGTAACGCTGGTCGGAAGAAGTGGACCAAGATGCAGCGTGGTAGGTGTTCACAAGTTTATTACAGCTGACCACTAAGCAAAAGAACGTCACGTTCTGAAGGCTACACAGAGCTAACAAAAAAAAACATCCCACAACCTAAGGTTGCAAAACAGGCTGCCTAAGTATGATTCCCAATCAGAGACAACGATAGACAGCGGCCAAAACATAGAAACACAAAACCTAGAAATAAAGAACATAGAATGCCCACCCAAATCCCACCCTGACCAAACCAAAATAGAGACATAAAAAACTCTAAGGTCAGGGCGTGACAAAAAAAACTCCATTAGGCTACTATTTCTCTTTATTGCAATCAGGCCAGGGCAGTTTCTTAAGGAAATGGCAATGGCGAATGTGATCAAATGTCTCTGGAGGTGTTAGCAGAATGTTTAAAACTTTTACAGTAACATTAACTGTATCTGACCATTTCTGAAAGAAGAAAAACAATTAAAAATTGTTGTGGACCTGTAAACAGATCGTTTGAATTCGATAATGTTTTGCATTTACTTTTCCCCAAACCTAAATATGCTGCACTGCCCACAAATTCTGAAAAGTTGTCTAGTATGCTCAACAAAATGTCAAACTTATCATATACTCTTCAAAGCAAAAGATCAACAGTCTGTTCATCTCTTAAATTGTACTGTAGGCTATATTATAAACCGCGCTCCCTTTTGGATGCACAGAACAAAATACTTGAAATAATAGCCTAATTTATAGGCCCAATTAAATGAGAGATGCGCATGGTAATGTATTGTAGGTTAAAACTTCCTCTGTAACATGAACCTATCATGGTCAGGAAAGGTGGGGAGGAAATTATTCTGCATGAAAATATGTATTATGTATTATGTTTATAAATTAAATGTTGTTTACTTGAGGCATTTGAAATTACAGTAGGTTATTCAGATACACAGTAGCCTAGCCTAAAAAAAATGTAAATGGAAAAGGTGAACCGCCTGTTCTACCCTTATTAAACTGCGCTCCGAATCGGATCGCATGGAGCAAAATTGGGTACTTGAAATCGAATTACTACTATAAAGTGGGTCCAATTAAAATAGAGATGGGACGTTGTAAGCCTAATAGGCCTATGGGCAGGGGTGCAACTTTCACTGGAAACAGGGGGGACGTCCCTCCCACATTCTGAAATGGCATTTTTCGCAGGTCAAGTTCAGTTTTTTTTTATGGCGCACGCATGTTTATGGGTAGCCTATGTATTTTGTATGTAGGCCTACACAACATTTATAAATGAGGCCCCATGGCTAATTCCAAGTAACTACAGTTAGAAATAGAATCCAAAAGTGTTTCTGCCCTCCAGGACCGGAATTGCACAGACCTGCATTTGACAAATACATCGGCTATAGGTCTGTAGGCCTGTAGGCCTATGACAATTAGAAACAGTGCAAACGTTTTAATTTATCTATACTAGCCTACACAGTCATTGTATGTGCATTGTTTTCCCTCAATATTATCCAGCATATTTCATGATTTATGCTGTAAATTCATGTTTTATTTTTAAACTGTTAGATAGATATGCCTATATTAACTATATGGCTCAGGCCTATCGGTGTATTGCCTGGATGCAGATTGCAAAAAAATGTGTGCGGTTCATGCAATGTGTAGTTGCAATATTTAGAAGAAAGGTGGCAGCATTTAACAACTTTCAACTTGATCTGTTTGTTCTAGTATTGGGAGAGCGCACCTAAAAAAATGCGTTAAAATATGTTGGGCATTCACAAATTGCCGTGTTGCCAATGTTAGGTCAAATGTATTATGTGATATATGTATGTAGGCATATAATTCACTCATATTTGAGTGACGACAAAACAGAGCTCTGACTTGAATTGGTCAATGTTTTTGTGTCACTTCAAATAATGAAAGTGGTGCCTTTGGTAGTGTCACCTTTGGCGCTTAAATCTTTATGACCTTGGTGTTGATTCCAATACAATCTGTATTGTTTAGGAGATGCTTATGGTCGCCATGCTGTTTTGCTTGAGCCACAACAAGAAAGGCCTGTCAAAAATCTGTCGGTACCATTCATTTTTAATTGTTTCATTAGGAGCATCCATAGGGGACACGTTTTCTGTTTGTTTAATTCATGAAAAAGCCACAAAAAAAGAGCATTTGGATAGCATGTGTTGATGGAAATGTTTTATATTAAAACATGGCCTTGTCTAGACTATTAGACCTACAGGCTTTATAAGGAACATATTAAATGTTAATTCCTTTTATAATGTAAGTTTATTGACGATTGTAGATCGTTTCCACTGTAAAGATAGCCTATGCTAATGATTATATATATTGTGCGCAAATCAATGCATTATGCACAAGTCATTAGTCAGTCTGGTAAACAATTGGTTACTCGAAATCTTAAGTCATTTTTTTTATCTCTCCTAATTCGTTTTCCATAGGACATAAGCATTTTCTCTGGACAGGAGAGCTAAGGAGGATAGTTCACCTTAAGCCTATGCATAATCTCCTACCAAATACTAGGAGTCTGTCTAGTTGGTGGGACGTCCCACGTGGTTTCAACTCCTTGTATAAAAACTTTCAGTCTATGGAGGGCTCTTAAATCGACCTAGCAAGAGAAAGGTTCGTCCGATCATCAGACCTCTTTATGCTCAAGTATACCAGGGCAATTTCATATCGGGAATACAAATCCAATTAAGATGCATTTTAATAAGGATACACAGGAACAAAAACTGAAGGAATAAGTCCAAAGCAAATGACAAACTGGATGCTACAATATGCGATAAGTTATTATTTGACCGACCCTTCAGGTTTTTCCATCTATGGAATATCCTGACTTGAGTTTATCAACCAATGGGTGATTTTCTATTCGTTTAGTTTGTCCTCTTCTAATCGTTTCTAAATGATGGTTATTGCGGATTGCAGTTCAATTAAACCATGGCATGATACGTCAGGCATTGAACTGAAACTCAATTGACGGCTAATGGTAGCCTACTGGTTTTTAAATTGTGTTACCTTGAAAGGGTGAAGCAAAGTCATTGAGACAAGCAGAACGGACTTGACTCCCAATGTGCCCCTGAAGTGAAGTCAACTGAGTGACAGACATCGGGAAAGAACACAGACACGAAATAAGGGGAATATTTCAAGTTACGGTGAAAGGAATATTTAATTCCATCAAAACGCGCCTGAATTGAGTGAAATATTTATTATTGCATGGACTCCTTGCAAATGTATACGGACTAACGGGATTCTACAACTTTATATTTATTTTCATTCGAAATCGTATTTTCTTAAAAACGCCAAGCGAATAGCCTACATTTTGACAGCAATATTGTGCATACCTTTTTATAGTAGAAAACGAATTATAGGCTTATTGCACTTTAAATATCACTACTTTTTTTTCTTCATAAAGAAAATGATTAACTGTATAATCAAAGTGTTATTATTTGTGGCTTGTGTGTTGACTGTCCGCTGCAAAGAAGCGGCGCCGGGATCCTTGAGACCTTTGCCGGGAACGGAGACGCAAACCGTAGCTCAGGAAACTTGCACTTCGTGTGGCATCGGTCAGCCCGAGGAATCAGGACGGGTGGACATGGACTTTCTGGAGGCGGTGAAAAGGCATATCTTGAGCAGGTTACAGATGAGGGTAAGACCCAACATCACCCATCCTATCCCGAAGGCGGCGATGGTGACTGCGCTTCGGAAGCTCCACGCGGGTAAAGTCCGCGAGGATGGCAGAGTAGAAATCCCGAATCTGGATGGACACGCGACCAGCAATGCCAATGACGTGCTGGAGGAAAGCTCGGAGATAATCAGTTTCGCAGAGACAGGTGTGTAATTATTGTATATTACAGGCAAGCTACCGTTTACTCTATTGTACTAGGCAAAAAAAACTACAAATAAAACCACTTTTACGCAAAGACCAACCTGGGTCTGGTGCGCGTAAAGTTTGGACCACACAGTTGATCAAGGTGATGTCTCGCATCATCCCCGGTCCCGCTAAAAACAGAAAGGGTCTGTGATTTGAAAACAATACAGTCACAAATTCCTTACAGTAGGCACAGTAGTAGCCTACTTTTGAAATATTGTGTATTTGTATTTAAAGGGTAGGGAGCATGAAACCAGAAATCAACTGATGGGGGTTCCATGCATACAGGAAAATTCAGTCAAATAGCTTGAAATATAAAACGAAACAAATCCAAATGTTGCTTGTGTTTATCATTTATAGATGTTTTAAATGATTATTTTCCCCAAGCTGTTCTGCAAACACTTTGGGTTATTTGGTAACCCAGCGCTGGTTAACTTGTGGACAGAACACATGTTTGGTTATTTTGACCCAGCCAGTTGGGTTGGGTGAATAATCCAACATGTTGGTTTGTTGGGATTACCCAAACATGGGTTAATTTAACCATCAGTTGGGTTTTTGTTACTCTCATACTGGGTGTACCTAGCAGCTGGGCCCTTTTGAATGTAATCCTTAGGTTATGTTCAGGAGGCGTGTCTTACTAGGGGCATGGCTTTCAGCTAAATCTTATTGGCCACCCATGAGTTTAGTTTATTAGGATCCCGTATGGTCATCTCTAAAAGGGATCCAGGTTTTGTCAAATTAACAGTTGCCATTTTTTGGAAAGCATGTGTTTGTTATATTTGATACCATCCCACCTATGACACTCCAGCCATTACCGCAAGCCCATCCTCCCCAATTATGGTGCCACCAACCTCCTGTGGTCCACATAGAAACCTACAAATAAATGACAAAGTACAGAACAGTAATAGACAAGAAGAACATAAAATATTACAATAAATTCAAATCAAATATAGTTTTATATATAGGAAAGACACCAAGATTCAACAAAAACACTATTTACACACTATTCACATATACAGCTGAAGTTGAAAGTTTACATACACCTTAGCCAAAAACATTTAAACTCAGTTTTTCACAATTCCTGACATTTAATCCTAGTAAAAATGACCTGTCTTAAGTCAGTTAGGATCACCACTTTATTTTAAGAATGTGAAGTGTCAGAATAATAGTAGAGAGAATGACTTATTTCAGCTTTTATTTCTTTCATCACATTCCCAGTGGGTCAGAAGTTTACATACACTCAATTAGTATTTGGTAGCATTGCCTTTAAATAGTTTAACTTGGGTCAAACGTTTCATGTAGCCTTCCACAAGCTTCCCACAATAAGTTGGGAGAATTTTGGCCCATTCCTCCTGACAGAGCTGGTGTAACTGAGTCAGGTTTGTAGGCCTCCTTGCTCGCACACACTTTTTCAGTTCTGCCCACACATTTTATACAGGATTGAGGTCAGGGCTTTGTGATGGCCACTCCAATACCTTGACTTTGTTGTCCTTAAGCCATTTTCCACAACTTTGGAAGTATGCTTGGGTTCATTGTCCATTTGGAAGACCCATTTTACGACCAAGCTTTAACTCCTGACTGATGTCTTGAAATGTTGCTTCAATATATCCACATCATATTCCTTTCTCACGATGCCATCTATTTTGTGAAGTGCACCAGTCCCTCCTGCAGCAAAGCCCCCACAACATGATGCTGCCACCCCCGTGCTTCACGGTTGGGATGGTGTTCTTCGTCTTTCAAGCATACCCCTTTTTCCTCCAAACATAACGATGGTTATTATGGCCAAACAGTTCTATTTTTGTTTCATCAGACCAGAGGACATTTCTCCAAAAAGTTCTTTGTCCCCATGTAGAGTTGCAAACTGTAGTCTGGCTTTTTTATGGCGGTTTTGGAGCAGTGGCTTCTTCCTTGCTGAGCAACCTTTCAGATTATGTCGATATAGGACATGCTTAACTGTAGATATAGATACTTTTGTACCTGTTTCCTCCCACATCTTCACAAGGTCCTTTGCTGTTGTTCTGGGATTGATTTGCACTTTTCGCACCAAAGTATGTTCATCTCCAGGAGACAGAACGCGTCTCCTTCCTGAGCGGTATGACGGCTTCATGGTCCCATGGTGTTTATAATTGCATACTATTGCTTGTACAGATGAATGTGGTACCTTCAGGCGTTTGGAAACCAGGCTTGTGGAGGTCTACAATTTCTTCTGAGGTCTTGGCTGATTTCTTTTGATTTTTCCATGATGTCAAGCAAAGAGGCACTTAGTTTGAAGATTAGCCTTGAAATACATCCACAGGTACACCATCAGAAACTTCGAAAGCCATGACATCCTTTTCTTGAATTTTCCAAGCTGTTTTAAGGCACAGTCAACTTAGTGTATGTAAACTTCTGACCCACTGGAATTGTGATACAGTGAATTATAAGTGAAATAATCTCTGTAAACAATTGTTGGAAAAATGACCTGTGTCATGCACAAAGTAGATGTCCTAACCAACTTGCCAAAACTATAGTTTGTTAACAAGAAATGTGTGGTTCAAGTGGTTGAAAAACGAGTTTTAATGACTCCATCCTAAGTGTATGTAAACTTCCGACTTCAACTGTACATATCAATATTCTTATATTCAGGACAGTTAAATTAGATATTTAGAAATAGGAGAGGCGTTGTGAGGTGATATGTTTTTTAAATCTGTCTTTTGAAGCTAGACTTTCATTTGCCTGAGTAACCTCTGGTGGAAGAGCATTCCATGATGACATGGCTCTATACATACCTGAGTAACCTCTGGTGGAAGAGCATTCCATGATGACATGGCTCTATACATACCTGAGTAACCTCGGGTGGAAGAGCATTCCATGATGACATGGCTCTATACATACCTGAGTAACCTCTGGTGGAAGAGCATTCCATGATGACATGGCTCTATACATACCTGAGCTACACATTCAATCTGTTTTTGGTCTGGGTACAGTGAAGAGACCCATAGAGGCGTGTCTGGTGCGGTATGTCTGTTTGAAGTGTATGCAAATAGATTATACAAGTGGTTAGGCATTTTCAACACACAAATGTTTCTTAAAAAGACTACAAGAGAAGTAATACATTTCTCCTCAACCCCCAACCATGAAAGACTGTCATGCATGTTGTTGATGTTAGTTCTGTGTGTGCAGTTAAGGGCAAGACGTTCTGCTTTGTTTTGAGCCAGCTGCAGCTTTTCTAGGTCTTTCTTCGCTGCAACTGACCATATTACCTGACAGTATAATCAAGATGGGACAAGAGCCTGAACAACTAGTACAGTTGATCTTTGTTTCGAAAATGAGGAACGTTTTTTATAACAGACATACCTCACTCCATCTTCACAACAACTTTGTCATTATGACTTGACCATGATAACTGATCATCCAATGTTGCTGCTAAGAGTTTCAGCTTCTTCAACTCGTTGAATGGTCACACCCTTTATGCACAACTCCAGTTGAGGTTTAGGTCTAAGAGAATACTTTCAACCAAATAAAATGCTTTTGGTTTTAGATATATTTAAGACCAGTCTGTTGTTTGTTACCCATTCTAGCACTGACTTTAACTCCTTGCAAAGAAGTGCACGTTTAACTATAGCATGTGATAGCTATTCAACAGAACAGATGAGCAGGAATGACATTTACTCAGGTGGCTAAAAATAACTATCTGAATGCCACACCCCTTACTAAATGATGCCTCCAGTCTTCTGATCCTCTGGGTTATATCTCAATAACCCAGCGTCAATAACCCAGCGTCAATAACCCAGCGTCAATAACCCAGCGTCAATAACCCAGCGTCAATAACCCAGCGTCAATAACCCAGCGTCAATAACCCAGCGTCAATAACCCAGCGTCAATAACCCAGCATTAATAACCCAGCGTCAATAACCCAGCATTAATAACCCAGCGTCAATAACCCAGCGTCAATAACCCAGCGTCAATAACCCAGCATTAATAACCCTGCGTCAATAACCCAGCGTCAATAACGTCAATAACCCAGCGTCAATAACCCAGCGTCAATAACCCAGCGTCAATAACCCAGCATTAATAACCCAGCGTCAATAACCCAGCGTCAATAACCCAGCGTCAATAACCCAGCGTCAATAACCCAGCGTCAATAACCCAGCGTCAATAACCCAGCATCAATAACCCAGCGTCAATAACCCAGCGTCAATAACCCAGCGTCAATAACCCAGCGTCAATAACCCAGCGTCAATAACCCAGCGTCAATAACCCAGCGTCAATAACCCAGCGTCAATAACCCAGCATTAATAACCCAGCGTCAATAACCCAGCGTCAATAACCCAGCGTCAATAACCCTGCGTCAATAACCCAGCGTCAACAACCAAGCGTCAATAACCCAGCGGTTTTCTAAAGAAAAGAACGTGACCCAACACCTGCAACCCAGCAGTTAGGTCAACCAAACAACAAAGCATTTGTTAGAGTGTGAGCATAGAAAAAGTGTGTCCTCAGGCTTAGGTTCACACCCCAGAGACTCATAAATAATGTCACCATAACAGCCTCATAGCACTCATCTTCAAAACAACACATACAATCCATGGTTTGCATAGAATAGATTAAGGGTAGGTATAATATCACATTCACGTTCAAAGGAATGATATGGACAATTCCAAAAAGATTTGAAAAGCCCCATAATATTTTCACATTGCTCACGAAAGCTCTGTAACTTTGTACTGTATACTTGTGTAGATTCAGTTGGGTTGCCTTCCTTGTGCCTCTTTGCCCTCCTTGCCAGTTGGCAGTATTACCCAGGGTGGTAGCTGCTGCCAGCTGGTCGTGGCACTGAGAAGAGCTCACAGAACAATTTGCTTAGAGATGCTGAAGGGGGGACTGGAAATGATCAATGATGCCACCTGCTTGGGCCCACGTGTATTCTAATCAAACTTTTCATTGCCTCTTATTCTTATAGCAGTTTAAGTCGCCCCAGAGTTTCTCTAACCATCTGCGCATCTCCCCAACACAATTAGTGTCAGTGATTTGGTTAGCTGATCAAAGCCAACCCTGTTCGGTGCTTCTCAAATACACTTAGAAATAATTGTGCTATCTAGAACCTAAAAGGGTTATTCGGCTGTCCTCATAGGAGAACCCTTTTTGCTTCCAGGTGGAACCCTTTTGGTTCCAGGTAGAATCCTTTTGGGTTCCTTGTCGAACCCTTTTCACAGTGGGTTCCATATGGAACCCAAAATGGTTCTTCTACCTGGAGCCAAAAAGGGTTCTCCTATGGGAACAGCTGAATAACCCTGACAAGCTGACCTGAAATCAGGGCTGCTTTAGAATGGCTGTACATCTACATAAGGTCAACGCTTTGTGTCAGGACCATGCATGCTGAATGTAGAGTGAACTGGAATGGTGAACTCACTGCTCCGTATTAGAATGCATGGTGTGAGGGACCATCTCCCTTATATAGTCCTAGAGTGGGACTTGGTTCCTGCCTGCACAGTACTCATTGACTTCGTCATGCTTGCCTGTTAGACCTTGTATTTGCCGTTGTTGCGTACGGTTACTACAGCAGTCGCCCGACAAAGATGCCACAATGTCAGCTATAGTGATAGCATCTGAAGACGCTTTCTCTGCAACTCTGTTTCTGTTCCTGAGAAGGATAAAGAAAGAATGCTGTATACTGCATTGGCGCTCTCATAAGATCACCTGACAAACCCCTTTCTGATTGGATGTGTCTTTTTGGGGAGTATTCTGTTCTTGAGTATCCTGTTCCATCTGAGACAATTTCCCTCTTTACTCACAGAGTGAAAAATGGACCCCTTAGGTTTGTTTCACAAAGCTCCCCTCTTCCCCCCTCCCCGATTGAAAGAAGAAATAACCGATACAGTAATATATCAAAGTCATCCATTGGTAAACAGAAAATAAATAGAACATCCATTTCAATCGGGAGACACTAGGTCTTACCTTTTTGCTTATTGATGGTCATGTCTTGACAGCTGTGCTGCCACCCATGGCCTGGTACTTGTACAGTCAGAGTGTGGTCTATAGCTGTCTGTTGACTAAGTCTTTGAGTTTAGTAATAACAAGGAGATGACCTGTCTTGTGTTGTGTGAGGCAGTGCAGATGGAGACTGGCTGAGCAGGCCAGAGCAGCCTCCATTATAGCTGATACCTGATGATGGGGCCCAGGCCCGCCCAGGTCGGGTCCCCTCGTTTTGGGGCGGCAAGCAGATAGGCAGGCAGCACAGCTCAGTGTTCAGGCTGGAGAGGTGACCCTTGACATGTGTGCGTTTTCCCACTTTCCTCCACCTGACAGTCACAGAGGATCCATGTAGAGAGCTGCTGACGGTCTCTCAGGTTGGACGTTTTCACTCTCACTGGAGGACTGGGGAGAAACCATCTATTTCGGTTACTTCCTTGGCTACTGAAGAGTGTGGAAGAGTAGGAGTTGCTTTGGTCATGTCATGTGACAAGTGCACGTTAGATTTGAATTTGACTTTGGACCCTGACCCTACCCACACATGAAAACAATATGGCACAAGCCAAAAAACGACTAAACATTGGCACACACTGTGCAGCCAGAAAAAGGTTTCTGTGGTGATAGTTGGGTTGTTGGGAAGGCCAGCTAGTTTCATGTAAATTCCTTTTTCCCTTCATCATAAATCCACAGTGAAGCTGTGCTCCTCTTCACTCAATGTGCCTGGCTTTACCATGCATTTGCTTCCTTTACATCACATTACTGTGCATTGTGTAAGCAGTTAGGCTCAGTAAGCTCTCGTTTTTCTGCAGCATTCACAGCAAAGCCTTTGAGCCTTTGTACTTGGCTCTGATAAACCCTCTTCCCCATACCCACCCCCCGACTCAGGGCCAGGGGCAACTTCAAGTGGGCCTGATCCCAGATCTGTACTGTCATTGTCACGGTCAAGGCTCCCTATAGGCAAGGGCCAGCTGGAACTGGAACTGGAACCTGCTGATGCTGCGCTGTCATTGCAGTCCTCATGTAGGCCTATGTGACAAGACCAGGGCCTGTATTCGTAAAGCGTCTCAGAGTAGGTGTGCTGATCTAGGAACAGGTCCCCCCTCTTATTCATGATGATCTAAAATACAAAACTGATCCTGGATCAGCACCCTGAGACGCTTTCTGAATACGGGCACTGGACCAAGAAGAGGCTGAGTGTCTCTGTTAGAGACATCTCCCAGTGTACACCCATCCACCAAATCCCTTTAGTACCAGTCCAAACTCTGTTTACATCCCAGGCCAGATAAAGATGACATTAAGACAGGCTATAACCAGGGAGGCCATAGTAACCGTCTATTTCAATTTAATCCCAAACTGTTGAACTGTTCCCAATGTGTCCAGTTCTTGTCCAGCTATTCATCCAACAATCCAAGCTTGGAACCACCCAGTGTGGTAGTATCTTCTTGACGCTTTGTCCAATAGCAGTAAGGTTTTTGAAAGATGTTTGTTTACACCATATAGCCAATGAATCTGTGTGTTTGTCTCCTCTTTTAGCATTGCCATACTAACCTTTATAGGTTTAAACTGACTTTTAACAGACTTTTCCTGTTCTATTCCTGTCTTTCCCAGATGAGCTGGTATCATCAAAATCCAGCCTGTTCTTCCTGATCTCTAACGAGGGAAACCAGCACCTGTATGTGACCCAGGCCACCCTGTGGCTGTATTTAAGGCTGCTTCCTAACACCCTGGACAAGGGCCAGCGGAGGAAGGTCACAGTCAAGGTGTACTACCAGGAGCCTGGCCTGGGCAGCAAGTGGAACCTGGTGGAAAAGCGTGTCGAGCTGAAGAGGAGCGGTTGGCACACCTTCCCCCTGACCAACGCTATCCAGATGGTGTTCGAGAAGGGCGGCCGGCGGCAGAACCTGGACGTGCGCTGTGAGGGCTGCGAGGACCTGGCGGTCTTACCGATCCTCGTGAACCAGAACGACGAGTCCCACAGGCCGTTTCTAGTCGTACAGGCCCGGCAAGCGGACAACAAGCACCGCATCAGGAAGAGGGGGCTGGAGTGTGACGGGAGCAGTAGCCTGTGCTGCAGGCAGCAGTTCTATATAGACTTCCGCCTCATCGGCTGGAACGACTGGATCATCGCGCCGTCGGGGTACTTTGGGAACTACTGCGAGGGCAACTGTCCAGCGTACATGGCGGGAGTGCCAGGGTCGGCGTCGTCCTTCCACACTGCAGTGGTCAATCAGTATCGGATGAGAGGCATGAGCCCCGGCTCCATGAACTCCTGTTGCATCCCCACCAAGCTCAGCACCATGTCAATGCTCTACTTCGACGATGAATACAACATCGTCAAGAGAGACGTGCCCAATATGATCGTGGAGGAGTGTGGATGCGCTTGAGTTGAGACCGCATGTGCTTCAAGTGGACTTTTATGAACATTTGTAAACAAGAAAAAGATATTCCAAAATTAATTATAGAAATCAAAGTGATATTTATGGACATAAGGCATACGCACATGCACACACGACTTAATTCATTTACGCATATCCTACACACTCATTCTCACATATGCCTGAACAAACACTTGTATATATATTTATGTCTGTTAATAATATTCTCTGGTCGAAGCCTTTTTTCTTTTGCCAACATGTGTACATATGATTCGATCCCAATTCATGTAGGTGTCATTATCAGAGGGATTGGAACTAGCTGGTACTTATCGCATTATATATATTTCCAAGATTGCCATTTCTATTCTGAAAATGGAGAGTTCTATTTTCGATACTCTGACGAAGGTGGGAAAGAGCCTGAGATTATGAAGGAGGTGCACTTGCTGATAGACGATTCCCAACCACGCCTCTTTCAAGAAAGTACGACTGCAAAACGTAGAGTGAAAGCACTGACAACTCACCTCTTATACAACTTCAGCACTTCTAACACGAAATACATCTTGTTGATGTGTCACAAGATACCATTTTTTATACAAAACCGTTTTCATTTTACGGGCCAGCGTCCGGAAATCAAAATGGCTTCCGTGTCAGAAGAGTGAGTGGAACTTAAAAATACATTCCAACACACCATGCGAATGCTGAAGCTGTCATTAAAACCTGGGAGTTTAGGCGGTGACGTGAAACAGTGACAATAGGGAAAAAACACTGACCTTCTGTTACTTCCTTCTGAATCCTTCCTTTCTTTTGTTCACACTTTTAACAGGAAGAGTTTCATTTCTTCAACCGCTGTAGCACACTCTCAGTTTCCACTCTCATTTCAGTCGGGAAATCAAAAGCGAAAAGAGTTGCCATGTTGTTTGGTTAAAGTCCTGGTGCAGCATAGCACTTCCTAATGCACATGAAATAGCACTTGCAGATTGAAATGCCTTTAAAGAGTACAATGTGGTACACCGACACTTGCTCACAATCCTTTTTAAATATAAGTGCCGCATGAGCTATGCAATGTATAGTATTGACCCACAGACACCAGACAAACGGAAATTTTAGTTGCAGTTATTAACTATTACCAGTACTTGAAATGTAATCTTTCGCTTCTTCTTCAAAGTGAATGATAGTTACAATATTTGCACTGAAAAGTTGCGTGATTAGTTCAAAAATAAAGAAACTGCCATTGGAAAAAAAGTTATTTTTATAGAAAGCAAATTGAGTTCTGTTCAAATGTATTATACCTAATCATGGAACCAAAGAGGCCAAGATTTTTTTTTGCTATTATAAGAGGCCATGATATTATTTTGTAAAATACTTTGTGACCAGTTAAGAGGCCTAAACACTGCATCAGGATACAATATTATGGACTCCATTTTCAGTTCAACGTCTTCTTTTCTATTTTGTATTGACAAATATTTTTTCATCGACTTAAATACTCTTCGGTTTTCTAGTTCAGTTCTTGTTCCAGAATCATTTAGAAAAAACACGTCATCTCTGTACAGCTGATGTAAGATATAAATATGATTTTAAAATATTTTGTTCTTGGTAATTGTTGAAAAATAAAATGTCTTATTCTGAATTAGGTTGGAACTCTCTTGAGTCTTTCTGGGGGCTACTTCAATATGTAAGATATGGCAGGAGTGGCCAACTCTAATCTAGTCGTTAAATGTGTGACCACTCAAACTCGAACACACACACACACACACACACACACACACACACACACACACACACACACACACACACACACACACACACACACACACACACACACACACACACACACACACACACACACACACACACACACACACACACACAATAATTAGTGCAGAGTGAATCTGGGCAGAGCTCCAGGGCTCAAGTGGTTGGCCCTAGGTCACACTCTCAGTGATTGGTAAACAGAAGCAATCAACAACATTAGCTGATAGCATCAGATCTGGTTACCTATAGGGTCCCGTTTGTTTTGCAGTAGTGTTTTTAAAGAACGCCACTCAGTGTTAACCTGAGGGTGAACAAAATACCTCACACGTCAGAATCAGTAAGAGAGACAGACAGGGCAGGACTGCACATGCACAAACACATGCGCTCGCGCACACACACACACACCAATGCCAGGAGACCACACATGACATCCCGGGCCTCTTGAGAACACGATGCTGTGTCTCTCACGTCCATCAGCAAGATAATCACTTTAAATGTATCTAGCACTGTCTGCCAAGGGAATTAAGTGTTTTTGTCAGCCGGGTGAATTAACATGTTTCAGATAAAAACAGACCGTCTATCAATCTGGCAGTGAAGGGATGAGTCAGTGTTATAATCTGGTGTTGTGAGAGAGGGGGTGGAGAGAGAGAGAGAGAGAGAGAGAGGGAAGGAAGGAAGGAAGGAAGAAAGAAAGAAAGAAAGAAAGAAAGAAAGAAAGAAAGAAAGAAAGAAAGAAAGAAAGAAAGAAAGGAAGGAAGGAAGGAAGGAAGAAAGGAAGGAAGGAAGGACAGAAAGAGAAAGAGAAAGAGAAAGAGAAAGAGAAAGAGAAAGAGAAAGAGAGAGAGAGGAGTGAGAAATAACAAAAAGAGAGATGTTTCCTAAATTACAGAGAGAGAGACAGAGAGAGAGAACGACAGAGAGAGAGAGAGAGAGAGAGGGGAGGATGGACAGAGATAGAGAGAGGAAGATAGACAGGCAGAGAGAAGGAGTGAGAAAGAGAGATGTTTTCTAAATTACTGGCAGCACAAACTAGTTGTTAGAGTTGAGTGTTAAGAGGTGTAGTTCCAGGAACAGTTCAACAAGGATGGGACAAGGGGGGGGGGGGGGGGGGTATGGAGTGTGCCGCTCAGGTCCCAGGTGACAGGCCGAGCTGTTTTATCATGTAGCAGAACATTCAAAACATTAAAGGAGCCACCTCTCCTCAGCTACAGGAATGTTAATGACACAACAGAGCTTTAGGCTACGCTAGTTTGCTGCACAACACTGACTGACTGACTGAACAGCCACATGCTTTTAGCTAAATTGAACATATTGTAGCAAAGTGAGGACAGGCAGGCTGAGATAGGCAGGCTGAGATAGGCAGGCTGAGATAGGCAGGCTGAGATAGGCAGGCTGAGATAGGCAGGCTGAGCTAGGGAGGCTGAGATAGGCAGGCTGAGATAGGCAGGCTGAGATAGGCAGGCTGAGATAGGCAGGCTGAGCAAGGCAGGCTGAGATAGGCAGGCTGAGCTAGGCAGGCTGAGATAGGCAGGCTGAGATAGGCAGGCTGAGATAGGCAGGCTGAGATAGGCAGGCTGAGCTAGGGAGGCTGAGATAGGCAGGCTGAGATAGGCAGGCTGAGATAGGCAGGCTGGGCTAGGGAGGCTGAGATAGGCAGGCTGAGATAGGCAGGCTGAGATAGGCAGGCTGAGATAGCCAGGCTGAGATAGACAGGCTGAGCTAGGCAGGCTGGGCTAGGCAGGCTGGGCTAGGGAGGCTGAGATAGGCAGGCTGGGCTAGGGAGGCTGAGATAGGCAGGCTGAGATAGGCAGGCTGGGCTAGGGAGGCTGAGATAGGCAGGCTGAGATAGGCAGGCTGAGATAGGCAGGCTGAGATAGGCAGGCTGGGCTAGGCAGGCTGAGATAGGCAGGCTGAGATAGGCAGGCTGAGATAGGCAGGCTGAGATAGGGAGGCTGAGATAGGCAGGCTGGGCTAGGCAGGCTGAGATAGGCAGGCTGAGATAGGGAGGCTGAGATAGGCAGGCTGAGATAGGCAGGCTGAGATAGGGAGGCTGAGATAGGCAGGCTGAGATAGGCAGGCTGGGCTAGGCAGGCTGAGATAGGCAGGCTGAGATAGGGAGGCTGAGATAGGCAGGCTGAGATAGGCCAGCTCTGTATTTTGACACTAACTGACAGCATGATCTGATCAGAATCACATGGCATGAATACAGCTAAAGCCAAGCAGATACTGCTACAGGTATATTGATTTATGGTATGGGTGATTCGCTAATCTCATTTTTAGATCCTAAATTCATACGAGCATAACTTTCTATGACAGCGTACTCACCAGCTCATGCCAGGCAATTAAACCTTCTCTTGAGACACTTATTGTATAAGTCAGGCGTTCCATTTGCCAATAACTTTTGAAGATATATTAGTTAGAAGTTATTAGCCATAACTTATGCAATTGATCTGTGGGCTATATACAAATTGTACCTTTTGTACTTATCACTCCACGAGTTGGTTATAGGTTCAGCTGTGATTGAACAAGTAGCTGCAGGTTTTCATTGAGCTGAACCCATCAAACCATACGCCAGTCACAACCTACAGATCGTCTTTTTACATGTGCGTGCCCATCAACCCTGGAAAGGCTGTCCTGAATAAAGGTGTGAACGTCTCCCTCACTGTTAGATCGAACTGCTTGGTTTATTGTTTTTTGACTGTCAAAATGCCAAATTGAAAAATGTACCTACTAGAGACAAACATGTGATTTTCACTCAGAAAAACCTTGCATGCCCCAAGACCCTTCTGCCCTTCAGTACTATAAACTACCCCAATATCCACAAATATGTCACACATGGCCTCTTCTGTACAGTAGGAATGCTCTTCGGTTTCATGGACTTGACTCAGCTCCCCTCTCAAGGGGCTTTATAGCTAAAACAAGAGACAACAAAGAAACATCTGAAGAGCCATAACATGTTGTCATCGACCCCTAGTGACCTGACCCAACTCCCTCCTCTACCCACTTCTCATTCCTCCCAACTCCAAACTCACCCTCCTCTCTTCAACCTAACCCCTCCTCTCCCCCGTCCTCACTCCAACCTCATTGAGATGGCTGGGTGTGGCCTTGACAGGGTGACAGGACAAGTCAATGTTGTTCTCGAACCAGACAGTCAAAGTTCACAACAAGTTCTCAGCAAAACACTTGATTGATCTATACACAACAACAGGCACATTCTTGTGAACGTCAGGGAGATGCCTGCGGCGTTGAAAATCCCTGAGTGTATGTATGAATGAACCATATACGCTCTATGAGTGCACCTCAATGGAATGCGGTAACATAAAACATGTCTATAATTTCACAGAACACAGGAACAAAAGAGGATTCAATACTATTATTATGAGAGAGATAACACTCTCTTAGACAACTTTAAAGTGAACACAGGTGCCCGTCGATTATGCACTATGATTATGGGCTCTGGCCTTCCTCCTGCCCTTGTGGTTCTCTTCTTTTTTCTGTCTTTCTCCTTCATAGAAAATGGGACTGAATTACGAGGCTTCGCCTGATAATCCCCTTCATGGATAGGAATGTAAAAATGAAAAACACCATTCCATGTGAATACCGGCATACACTGCCTTCAGTTTAAAATGAATTCAATTGAGATGTTTGGTCACTGGCCTACACACAATACCCCATAATTCAAGTTTTTCCAAATGTTTACAAATGAATACAAAATGAAAAGCTGAAATGTCTTGAGTCAGTAAGTATTCAACTCCTTTGTTATGGCCTGAATAAGTTCAGGAGTAAAAATGTCCATAAAAAGTCACATACGTTGCTCGCTCTGTGTGCAATAATAGAGTTGAACGTGATTTTTGAATGACTACCTCATCTCTGTACCCCACACATACAATTATCTGTAAGGTCCCTCAGTCGAGCAGTGAATTTCAAACACAGAATCAACCACAGAGACCAGGGATGTTGGCAATTCTCCGCAAAGAAGGGCACCTATTGGTAGATGGGTAAAAATAAAAAAGCAGACATTAAAAATCCCTTTGAGCATGGTGAAGTTATTATTACATTTTGGTGTATCAATACACTCAGTCACTACAAAGTTAGAGGCGTCCATCTTAACTCAGTTGTCTGAGAGGAAGGAAACCGCTCAGGGATTTCACCATGAGGCCCATAGTGACTTTAAAACAGTTGCAGAGTTTAATGCCTGTGATAGGAGAAAATTGAGGATGGATCAACAACATTGTAGTTACTCCACAATACTAACCTAATTGACAGAGTGAAAATAAGGAAGCTTTTACGGAATTAAAATGTTCCAAAACATGTACTGTATTCTGTTTGCAACAAGGCACTAAAGTAATACTGCAAAACATGTGGCAAAGTAATTCACTTTTTGGCCTGAATACAAAGTGTTATGTTTGGGGCAAATCCAATTCAACACATTACTGAGTACCACAATCCATATTTTCAAGCATAGTGTTGGCTGCATCATGTTATGGGTATGCTTGTAATCACCAAGGACTAGGGAGTTTTTCAGGATGAAAAAGAAACGGAATGGAGCTAAGCACAGGCAAAATCCTAGTGGAAAACCTGGTACAGTGTGCTTTCCACTTTTCAGCAGGACAATAACCTGAAACACAAGGCCAAATCTACATTGAAGTTGCTTACCAAGAAGACAGTGAATGTTCCTGAGTGGCCGAGTTACAGTTTTGACTTAAATCTACTTTAAAATCTATGGCTAGACCTAAAAATTGTTATCTAGCAATGGTCAACAACCAATTTGACAGAGCTTGAAGAATTTTGAAATGAATAATGGGCAAATGTTGCACAATCCAGGTGTGGAAAGCACTTACAGACTTACCCAGAAAGACAGCTGTAATCGCTGCCAAACGTGCTTCTACAAAGTGTTGACTGAGGTGTGTGAATACTTATGTAAATGAGATATTTCTGTATTTAATTTTCTACACATTTGTAAACATTTCTAAAAACATGTTTTCACTTTGTCATTATGGGGTATTGTAAGCAGATGGTTTTTGGAAAAAAATTGATTTTATCCAATTTGAATTCAGGCTGTAACATAACAAAAAAAATGTGTAAGTCATCCGGGTATGAATACTTTCTGAAGGCATAAACATAATTCCTAGTTAGGGAAAAGGATTAATTACATGTCAGCCCATTATCAGCCTCAAAACATCATTGATGCTTATCAAAACAAAACATGTGGTGTTAACCATTTGATGCTCATGTCAATTGGCCATGCTCCCATCGGGTTTTGCGGTAGCAATGAGAAAAGATGAGCGTCAACCAAATGATGCTTATATCAATACATTGCTGTTAATGGGAAATTGGTTGACACTGTCTAGAAATAGAAATCGTTTTAGTTACTCAGCTCCGTGGTCCTGGAAATCTCTCCTAAACATTTAGAAATTTGATGATCTAGTTTCGTTGGTGGAATTTAAACACTTGATCGATGTATATATCATAGAAGAGTGTAATTGTTTATAGGCCAGCTGTTTTTTGTAAGTCGCTCTGGATAAGAGCGTCTGCTAAATGACTTAAATGTAAATGTAAATGTTTTTAGTCATGACCTTCATGTTTTTAATGTAAAATGTGTTTTTTTTATACTGTATGTGTGTTTATAGTTTTGTTTAATGTTGTGTTAGTGTATGTAAGTTGTTTTGTCTGAAGCGTTGTTCCCCCTGCTGTTATTGGACCAGGTCTCTCTTGGAAAAGAGACGTTATCTCAATGAGAAAAACCTGTATAAATAAAGGTAAAAAATACAAAATAAATATAAAACATTTTAAAAAAGGAAAAGATGAAAAGACGAAAAAGATGAGACTCACAGACAGACAGTTCTCTCTTTCCCCGTCTCTCTATTCTCTCTCTCTCTCCCTCCCTCCCCCTTCTCTCTCCCTCCTTCTGTTTCTATATTTCTACCTCCTCTTTACCCCCCTCCTCTTCTCTCTGTCCCCTTCTTTCACTCCCTCCACCTCTCCCCCTCTCCCTTTCTCTCTTTCCCTCCCTCTCTCTCTCTCTTTCTCCCTCCTATCTCCCTCCTCTCGCTTTCTCTCCCATCCCTCCTCTCTCTTCCCCTCCCTCTTTTACCCTATCCCTCTCTTGTTCCCCTTCCTCCCCGTCCTCTCATCTCTCTCTCTCCCTCCCTCCTCTCCTCTCAATCCCTCCTCTCTCCCACCTCTGTCTGTCTGTTGACTCTCTCTCCCCTCCCTCCTCTCGCTGCAATGTACTGACATAAACGTCAACCCTTTGACACTCATCACTTCCTGTTGAATGCAATATATTGACATAAGCGTCAATTAGTTGGCACTCATCTTTTCCCATTGACTGTGATGTATTGACATTGGCGTACACCCTATGACACTCATCAATGCATTGACACAAGCATCAAGTGGTTGAAGCTCATCTTTTCCCATTGGCACCGCAAAGCGGTGGCATGACCAATTCACAGAAGCTTGAATTGGTTGACGCATAACTTTTGGCAACAATGACATGACAAGATTCCGTTTTCCTATGGTATCATCTTGCACATGGCCAAAAATACCAGCAAACTCCATTGACACACTATATTTCAAAGAGACAGAGTGATACTAGCTATGGGCAGAAGTAAAGTGTCTCGTTTCAAACGGCGTCACCACTTTTCTGGCTCTCGTTCTCATGAGTTTATTACCGGGAATGACTGGAATGTTCCACTTCAGTTATCAAAATATGTACATCTCTAGATATTTCCACCCAAGGCATCAACACACAACGATTCATAGCTCTTAAATCTAAACGGTTCCCTCTTCCTCGAGTTTCATTAGGCAGATCTGTCTTTGTCTGACCACCGTAGCCCAGTGATGTTTTCAGACAAAATGTTTAACTTGTGAGCGGTCTGTTAAAGAGACACTCAGACAGGCCAGTCAGGCCACACAAGATGAAGAGTCCTGTAATGACTGTGTTTTCACAGACTCATTGAAGCAACACAAGAACTGCAATCCATTAAAACCTGAGACACACACACACACATACACACACACACACAGAATTCACACACAATGATCAAGTTGTTAGTCAAAGCTTCTTTCCTGCAGCCATCCATCCCCACGCAGCATCAGTGCCCTGCATACTTATCCTCTCCAGTCAGGCTCCACACATTCAGCCCACTTCAGCCCAGCCCAGGTCTCAAGATGATAAGATGATAAGTCAGATGCTCAACCACCCCGTCCCAAACACTTGGCTGTGCGTGGGATAACGTTGGGAGAAGGTTGCTAGCTGGTAGGATAAGAAAAGAATGATCTCAAAGGCCTAGCTAATGTCTCCACCTCTGAAAATAACCTGTAGGTCATTACCCCTTACAATCCCAGTGGCCTGTGGTCGGTAACGTGATGTGTGCACTAGTCTGTTCAGAGCACATGAGCTGTGCTGATGATGAACCAACAGATGACCTTCACATTGTTATTGAACCACAGCCTTGACAAAGAGGGCATCTACAAAGAGAGAAAACACAGTTGCAGAGGAATGAATGACAACAGGCAAACATCTACCGCTATTCTGCAGCTTTGATCAATTATTCAATTAACATGGATGAAGAATGGAGAAAGAACACTAAGTGACTGACCTAGACAGTGCAGATCTAGACTGTATCCTAACAGGTGATATGGTGGTGAACTAGGACAGTCGTGCAATGTGTTCTAGTAAAAGCATGGGCAGAGAAACGTGGTCCACTCCGGAGGCTTGTAGCATGTCCTTTTTACTTTTGAGATCTAGCAGAGTAGCCACAACGTTGTTCTGCTAAATGCTACAGACACCGGCGTGTCTCTTTTACTGTGGGACCACTGAGGATAATTGATCCCTCTCAAACAAACAAACATGCGCACACACACACGTGCATGCACTCATGGCCTGGGTGCCGTTGGAAACACGGAGCAGCATCGCAGCATCTTTGCCTCATGAATATTGATGCAGGAAGTTTGTTGATTGTTGGGAGTGAAGACAGCCCCGCCCCCCCTCCCCAGCCTCATTAGAATATTCATATTCCTCAGAGCTCATGAGAATGACGTCTGCCTGTCCTGCTCATAAATATTCATGCAAGTCCTATGTCCTATGAAGATTTAGATAGTGCAGTACGTTGCTCCGTGAAACGTCTCTCACAGTAGATCAGTGACCTTAAATAATGAGAGTAATTCATAAAAATACTGTAAAGTAGCTGATATTTTTCTCCCTGATGAAGGCAGATGCTGATCGTCTTTTCTAGGTCACAGAGAAGCGAGAGGATTGGACTGATGACTTGCATTTCATTGGTTAGTAAAGATGAATATATATATTACATTCACTTATAATTTAGTTTTACTAGAAGATCACCGACACATTGTTTTTGTAAGTTTCCATTGTTTTATAATGTATATAGGGAGATCTAAGTCAGCACACATATGTTGAGTACATAACAGTGGGCCTTAATAGCTCTTTCCAGTATCTTCTGGTCAGGTTTTGTAGGACTACCATTTTAGTAATTGGCCAAAGAGGTGTCAAAAGCAGCCTGAAACCTATAATTCTCTCAAATGAGGTCACAGCAGACATGTCTTCACCCTGACATCCATGTTATTTAAGGACACATACGTGCAGTATCAGTGTGGCATCTCTAGAAGCTCTAGAATCCCTCAGAACCATTTGCAGTGTTCCGTTGGCAGAATGAAGAACATTGACTGCTTGAGAGGGCCCAGAGGAGATACAGATCCGCACTGTTCTATGTATTGTACACACTGGCTTCTGCCCAGGCAGGTTCCAGCATGCTCCTGGAGTCCCGAGTTAGATAGGTGGGGCGTTAAGGGTTCCTATTTCCAACAAGTGTATTTCTTTTTTTTTTCTCTTTTTCTATAGGGTGTTGCCTGCCTGCCTCCAGGGGCCGGATTCACAAAACACTACTTACGAAAAAAACATAAGAAGTTTCTTCTGGAAAAAAATTGGAAGTTCATAAGATAGTTCGTAAAGGCAATTCCTCAAAATGTTCTTAGGAATTCGTCGTTTTCTTCTGGACTTCGGAAATATATTTCTTAAAAACCTTAGTAAATATCTTATTGACATTAGTGGCATGCTTAAAACCAATAAATAAACCTATGTGACAGTGATGATAGGATTTGGTTATTTGGTTATTTTTCACACATTATAGCCGTCAGACGAGCCACATCAAAATCAAACATGGATAACCAAGAACAGAGATTGAAGTGATGGTGGAGGACATAGCAGCCAGGAAAAGGTTGCTGTATGGGAGGCTTGATAACTGCGGGGTCACTGCAGAGACCAAAAAGAAAGGATGGGCGACAGTGGCTGAGTCTGTCTCTGCCGTCGGGGGTATGGCAAGAGACAGTGACGCCATAAAAAAAAACAAGTGGTCCGACATCAAGTCGGCTGCTAAGAAGAAGGTGAGCTGAAGGACCATTCACGTGGACTAGTTGGAGGAGAAGGTGTCGTCCGTCATAGAGATGGTGGTAGAGTGACTGCGCGACCGGTAAGTTAGTTAGCTACGTTAGCTAGCTAACGTGTAAAAACATTAGAGCCAACATAGCTAACAACATTAGCGTTAGCTAAGTCCGCCAAGTGCTTCTTTGCAAATTGACAAGATAGCGCTAGCTATTTAACACTTCTAGAATATTGTAATATGTTGTTAATTACTAGCTAGCTAGATAATGCGTGTTTCATTTGTATTCTTGCTGTATTTAAAAAATCTGGTAGCCAACTGGGTCCGTGGTGCAAGAAAACGTTCATGGTTACAAAAGTATCCATTCGTCTCAAGACAAGGGTTTAGCTGTCCTAAAGTTTAAAAAAATTTAATTAAAAAAATACATATCCAAGAAGAAATCCTAAAGCATTATTTTCAAGAATCCCATTTCTTCTTAACTTTTTTCTTAGGGAAAACCTTAAGAACATTTCCAATAACTTTATTGAGGAATAGCAACTTTGCTTAACTTTCTTCGTAGCTAAGGAAAAAATGGCAGTTAAGAAGAAATGTCTTCTTAAGAAGGTTTTGTGAATCCGACCCCAGGTTTCCATATTTCTGCTTAGCTAGCTGCATCTCTTTAGGGCACATACTTCTGGGCCACATATTCACAGTCATTAGTTCCAGAGATTTGGGGGCCCCTAGAGTGCTCCTCCTGTGTTGAGTAGTGCAGTTCCCATTGTACTACGCAGTA